>NC_057742.1:42395161-42409113 GCF_004010195.1 Chiloscyllium plagiosum
CGGGTCGGTGTGGACTTGTTGGGCCGAAGGGCCTGTTTCCACACTGTAATGTAATCTAATCTAAAATTTCAAGGATCAGTTAGGAATTTTCATGTGTAACAACCAAATTAAAATTAGGAATATGAAACATTTTGCCCAAAGGTTAATCAAACTGTGGAAGAAAGGAACAGGAGTAAGGTGTTTAACTCCCCTCAGTCTGATCTGCCCTTCAGTGAGGTTATTGCTGACCTTCAACCTAACCCCATATACCCCTCCATTGTACAATTTTACCTTTGATTAACAAAAATCTCTGAGAAGGTTTCCCACTTGCGGTTGGATCAAGCATTCATGCACATTTGCAGAAGAGCGTCTACCTTTTCCCTGTAGAATTGTTTCTTAATTTCACTCCTCCATGCTCCTGGTGGCATAGGAAGTATCTCTCTTTCTCTTGTTCTCTCTCACTCCATCCTAGCTGTTCTCCTTAATAGTTTGTAAACTTCAATAACACTAACTTTCCAATTTCGAGGAATACAACCCCAGCTTTCAGTTACGAATGTGAGGTTATCTGATCAGCTAAAATCTTAATGAATGATGGTCAAGGTTTAAGGCGCTGAGTGGCCTACACCAGATCCTAACTCATGTTCACCTGCTGTGTAATGTCACTTTAGAATTACTCCCTTGAGTCCAGGTGTTTTTCAGATAAATCTATACTATACTCTCTCATTGGCCAACAGATCCTTTCTAAGCTGTGTTGCCTCGAAATGCTCAAAGTACTCCTAAGTACCCACAGAGTTTTGGGTCTACCAGGGCTTTTGGACAGCTGAATATAGGAATTGCTAAATGACAGGTGTCCAAAATCCATGCAATTCATTTTGTTCCATGCTGATAGTTTATTGACTAATCCAAACAATCAATCTCTAGCAACGAGTCTACAACAGGGCCAGACATGAGGGGAGTATAAACCCAGTGCTGGGAGGGGCTTGTAACGTTCAAATCCACCTGTTCCTCTCAAGCTGTCACACAGGTTGATAGGGTTTATAAGAAGGCATACAGTGTGTTAGTTTTTATTGGTAGAGAGATTGAGTTTTGGAACTAAGAGGTCATGCTGAAGCTGTACAAAACTCTGGTACGGCCGCACTTGGAGAATTGAGTAAAGTTCTGGTTGCGGCATTATAGGAAGGATGTGGGAGCTTTGGAAAGGGTTCAGAGGAGATTTACTGGGATGTTGCCTGGCATGGAGGGAAGGTCTTATGAGGAAAGGCTGAGGGACTTAAGGCTGTTTTTGTCAGAAGAAGAAGGTTGAGAGGTGACTTGATTGAGACATATAAGATAATCAGAGGGTTAGATAGGGTGGACAGTGAGAGCCTTTTTCCTCAGATGGTGACGGCTAGCCTGAGGGGACATAGCTTTATACTGATGGGTGATAGATACAGGACAGATGTCAGAGGTAGTTTCTTTACTCAGATAGTAGTCAGGATGTGGAACACACTGTCTGCAATAGTAGTAGACTCCAACGTTAAGGACATTTAAATGGTCATTCGATAGGCATGTGGATGAGAATGGGATAATGTAGATTAGATGGGCTTCAGATTGGTTCCACAGGTTGGCGCAATATCGAGGGCCGAAGGGCCTGTACTACGCTCTAGTGTTTTATTTATTTTTATATATATATATATATATATATATATATATATATATGTATTTTACATTTACCATATGTCACATTTTAAATCACTCACATATCCCAGCACGGTCTTCCTAAAAGATACCTTTGTACTCTGCAGTTGATACCAATTGTTGCCTTCATCTCCTTGGGCAACCCGCCCTGCAGAGTTGCCACTTACTCAATAAATATATTAACAGATTTGTTATGAAATCCCCTGAATCCCTTCAAGTTTAGGCCATTTGTTTTGTTTCCACTTGTTATGGGCCAGGCCACACCCCCTCACGATATTTTAAGAAGGTAGCCCAGCCCCTAACATTTTCTTATGTTAAAGGTAGATGTGAATTGGAAATTCCAGGTGTGATGCAATGGGTCAAACCACTCGGATTAAAGTAAAACACAATTTATTTAAACATTACAGTTGAAACACGAACAAAAGAAGTTGGAATTTAGAATAATTTAACTATCAGAAAACTTAACCAACCCGATACAGTAACTATCCTGATGAAGGGCTTTTGCCCAAAACGTCGATTTTCCTGCTCCTTAGATGCTGCCTGAACTGCTGTGCTTTTCCAGCTCCACTCTACTCCAGAATCTGGTTTCCAGCATCTGCAGTCATTGTTTTTATCCACCCGATACAATGACTATCACTAATTAACTGTTCCAATCCAGTTACATCCTATAAACACACCCCTAACTAAAAAAGGTAAATTCAAACACAGATTTTTACAGGCAGGAGGGAACAACATCTACAGAGAGATTTCAGAGAAAATCAGAGGAATCCTTTACTGAAGCTTGCATCTCCCCTGGGCTCTCACATCTTGTGACTACTACAGTTAAAAACAAGCTAGAAAAACGTGAACTAGGAGAGTTGGCCACTCTCCTTCCACTGGTTAGCTGTTACTCGCTAGACTCCTCGGCACCTCTGCCTTTACTACCTCTCTTGTAAAAAAAAGGAGAAAATAACCCTTTTAAAGTGACAGCATCATCACACACTGTTCCTGAAAAGGTGAAATTGTTTGCCATGGTCTGCAAAATGCAGGATTTCAGAATCTTAGAAACAGCAGCTGTATCACCTCTCACCCTTGCCCTTTCCTGTCAGAAGGTGTCTAAATTTACATAATTGCTCCTCATAATGCAAACCCTGTCACTCCTCAATCATTCCTGTTGCTTTCTTCAGTATCATTTCTATAACTGATTACTTGTAGTTGTGGAGGTCTGCTTCAAATCTATCACAATATGGGGATGGAAGCTCAACTGGTGTCCTATCCAAAATATCGCTGTCTTGATGGTGTGGCAATCCCTCCATACTGAATTAGTGCGTAATCTCAAATGTCATATTCAAATTTTTCAGAGCGACTTCAACCCAGAATCTTTAAATCATTTTATTGCATTCAGTCTGTAAACTGAGACTGGTGATGCCACACTAACTGTCTTGGCAAGTGATATAATGATTTGTAGACTCCTGTTTGTGATAGTAGTGTTCTGACTGTGGAGCTATTGTCAGTGCTAATATTACTGAGATCATCTTGCTGGGCTATGTTGGCCAGAATAAAGAGACTGAATCAATAACCTTTATTCCTGGGGAGGCCTTTGGTTTCAGCCCTCCTAGGATTGGTCGGTGCCTTCACAGTGCAGCTCTATAATATAAATCATGTCCACAGTATACAAGGGTAGTGTCAGCCATGTCTCAGACTCTCTCCTGTCCTTCAGAGAATTGTCGGTTCAAATTACACACCAGAGACTTGGGTATATAATCTCGGCTCACACTCCAGTGTGGAACTGAGAGTGCTGCAGTGTATGAGGTGTTGTCATTCTTATGAGCTATTTAAACAAGGCCCACATTACCCGTTTGGATGGTTGTAAAATATCCTAGTGCACTATTTGAAGAAGAGCAGCAGAGTTTCCTGAGTGGTTACAATATTTATCCTTAACCAGCATCATTAATAAAAAAACCTGGTCATTCATCTCCTCATTGTTCAAGTCTATTAACTTTTTATCTGGCACTTTACAAAATACTATTTTGGAAATTCTGAAGAATGTATGAAGCACAATTTCCCTTCTGTAAAATCATTTTGACTCTGTCTAATAATACTATACTTTTCCAAGTGCGTAACTGAAACTTGTTTAATAGTAGACTCCACCAGAACCATTCTAGAATCTAGTGAGTTTTGGAAAATCATTATATTACCATGTCAAAACACAGTGTTGTGGCATCACCAGTCTCAGTTCACAGTCTGAATGCAATAAAATTAATTAAAGGCTCAAGGCTGTCTGTAGATATTTGAATACAAAATCTCTGCTGACACACCAGTGTAGTGCTGAGAGAGTGCTGCACTGCCAGGGGAGTTATATTCCAGATAGGACATTAAAATGAGACCTGCCTACCTGTTCAGGTGGATTTCAAACAGAGCATGACAGAACTACAATAACAGTGTTTGCATAGCCCCCGAGGGCTGCTCTCTCACTTGAGAGAAAGATATCTGGTGATGGGTTTAACCTGAGTTGGCTGGTCAGTTGATTTGCAAAGTGAAGTGATGCCAACAGCATGGGTTCAATTCCCACATTAACTGAAGTTACCATGAAGGTCCTGCCTTCTCCACAATGACAAGTAACTGAGTGTTGAAAAGATAGAAAAGAAGCCAGGATCTTAGAGTTCTAAAAGAGGTAGCTGCTGAATCCATACATTCTAGAATGGTCACAGGAATCTACTGTTAAGAAAACCTCAGTAATGAACATGGGTCATCATAGTATGATCAGACAGAGTCAATCAGGTTTGACAAAAGTTTTCAGCACAAGGTAGGCAGATAAAAGAGAACCAGTAAATGGAGCATTTATAAATAATTCACATTAAGTTAAAACACAAGATACAGACTTAGGAAGTTGGGCATATTACATTATATACAATATCAAAAGAAATGGCACCACTGGAATCAGAAATGGGTTGAGTTTAGATGTTTCCAGATATCAGATCAGGTAATCAATGAAATCTGGCAAGGCAACCTGTTTACCAGCAAAATGCAACTTCATTTCCTGTGAGTTTTATAAGGTTAGCTCAATGGATTCAGATCTCTCCAAAGTGGCTCCCCCAAAGTCCAGCCAAATTGGTTAAGGATTGTTAATTGTCCCCCAATGTCTGCTTTGCCCAATGGATGCACAAAGTAGGTAGTTCATAGAATGGTGGAAGACCAAAGTCACTTTCTGGTTTCTCAGCACTCTGTTGGCCAGGTCATAGAGTACAGCACAGAAATAGACACTCATCCAACTCATCCATGTGGATCAGATATCCTAAATTAATCTAGTTCCATTTGCCAACATTTGGCCCATGTCCTTCTAAACCCTTCCTATTCATATACCAATCCAGATGCCTTTTAAATGTTGTAATTGTACCAGCTTCCACCACTTCCTCTGGCAGCTCATTCCCTATATGCATCACCCTCTGCATTGAAAAGTTGCTTCTGAGGTCCCTTTTAAATCTTTCCCCTCTCACCCTAAACCTATGCCCTCTAGTTCTGAACTCAGCCCACCCCAAGGAAAAGCCTCTGTCTATTTATCCTATCCATGCTCCTCATGACTTTGTAAACCTCTACAAGGCCATCCCTCATCCTCCGATGCTCCAAGGAAAATAACCCCAGTCTATTCAGCCTCTCCCTATAGCTAAAACCTTCCAACTCCGACAACATCCTTGTAAACCTTTTCTGAACCCTTTCAAGTTTCACAACATCCTTCCTATAGGAGGGAGCCCAGAATTGAATACAGTATTCCAAAAGTGGCCTAACCAATGTCCTGTATAGCCGCAACATGACCTCCCAACTCTTATACTCAGTGCACTGATCAATAGACACTGCTATTGACTTCAGTTACTTGCCAAGACTTTCATGTGCCTTTGACCATGAACTGATCCAACATTGTGTTCCCAAAGGTAGGACTGGGTGAACCAAGAGTACCCAGAGCCACATGCTCTGACCAGATTTTGTAAATTTTCCTGCAGGGCCTGTCCACCAAAACAGTGCTCAATAGTGCATCTTTCCAACATGATATCCATGAGCTGAATTGGACGTGTAACTCTGGAACAAGTTGAGTCGAAACACAAACATTCATGTTCTTTTTTAAGGAGAAATCATTAACCAAGTTTTCACTGCACCCTCAACTGCAGAGGGCAGCACTCAGTTTCAAAATGTCCAACCATTGGACAATTCTGTCTCTTGTACAGCTGGAATTCTTCCATCATATTAACATGGAGAACTGACAAAGGACAGATAAATGGCATTTTCAAGTTGGCGGATGTTATAGGTAGAGTGTCATGACCATCAAAGCAGAGGCCTCAGCTATTTACAATCATTCACATTGTTACATGGTTGTTTTTGACAGTGAGGACACAACGGGCTCTTTTTCTATGCTATCAAGAGTGTGGTGCTGGAAAAGCACAGCAGGTCAGGCAGCATAAGGAACAAGAGAGTCGACGATTCGGGCAAGAGCCATTCATCAGGAATGCGGCTTGTGGGTCAGGGGCACTGAAAGGTAAATGCAGTGAGGGGGAGGGAAGGTAGCTGGAGTGTGATAGGTTGATGAAGGCGAGGGTGAAGGTCATAGGTCAGAGATGAGCGTGGAGCAGATAGGTTGGAAGGAAGGTGCCAAAGTATAGACAGGTTAAGTGATTGGGCAATGGAAAACAATGTAGGGAAATGTAAGGTTATCCACTTTGCTGCTAGGAATTTCATTAACCTTCTAAATGTTGCTGCTCATGGAGAGTTGTTTGTACTTGTACAAAGAACACATAAAGTAGACTTGCAGAGTCCACATGCACCAACCAATCCCTTCGCCCTGTGGCCAACCACTTCAACTCCCCCTCCTACTCCCCCAAGAACACGCAAGTCCTGGGACTCCTCCACCGCTAAACCTAAGCCACCCAACAATTGGACAAAGAACATCTCATCTTGGGACCCTCCAACCGCACGGAATCAACATCAACTTCACCAGTTTCCAAATCACCCCTCCCCCAGCTCATCCCAAATCCAACCCTCCAACTCCAACTCTTGACCTGTCCTACATGTCCATCTTCTTCCCACCTATCCACTCCACCCTCCCCACTGACCTATCACAATTACCCCTCCTGCATCTATCTATCGCCTTCCTAGCGATATCTCCCCAGCCCCACTCTCACCCTCTTATTTATCTCTCATCCCTCTTCTACCCCACATTCCTGTTGAAGGGATTATGCCCAAAACATTGACTCTCCTGTTCGTCGGATGCTGCCCAACCCGTTGTGCTTTTCCAATGCCACACTTTTAAACTCTGACTCTCCAGCTTCTGCAGTCCTCACTTCCTCCTGGTTTTAGAAACCACTTAGGAAGGCAAATGGCACATTGGCCTTTACTGGGGGAATGGAGCACAGGAATGAGGAAGTCGTGCTCTACTTGAAAAAGGGGTTGGTGAGACCATACCTGAAGGGCTCCATGTTTAAGGAATGTTTTACTTACACTGGAAGTGATATTAATCCCTGGGACAGGTAGACCAGTTGGTTAAGAAGGTGTTAAACATGCTTGCCTTCATTGCTTAGGCAGGTGGATATCGGAGTTGGGATAACATGTTGAGGTTATACGGGACGTTAGTGAGGTCACTTTTGGAGTACTGTGTACAGTTCTGGTCACTCTACTATCGAAGGATATTATTTAATTGGAGAGAGTTCAGAAAAGATTTACCAGGATGTTGCTGGGTATGGAAGATGTGAATTATAACAAGAGACTGGATATACTGGGACATTTTTCCTTGGAGCATAGGAGGTTGAAGGATGACCTTATAGAGGGTTATAAAATCATGATGGGTATAGATCAGGTGAATAGACAAGGTCTTTTCCTCAGGGTGAGTGAGTTCAAGACTAAGGGGCATATTTTTAAGATGGAAAGAGAAAGATTTAAAAAGGACAAGAAGGGTAACTATTTTTACACTGTGTGTGGAATGAACTGCCAGAGGAAGTGATAGATGCAAGTACAGTTGCAATATTTAAGAGACATTTGGACAGGTACATAAGCTGGAAATGTTTAGAAGGATATGGGCCGAATGTAGGCAAACGGAACTAGCTTATTTTGGGAAACTTGGTCAGCACAGGTGAGTTGGACCGAAGGGTCTGTTTCTGTGGTGTATGACTCTATGAGGGGGCCGCTGTCTGATGAGGGCTGAGTGAATTGGACGTGTACTCTGTGGAGCTTTGAATGAGGGGTAATCTCATTGAAGTGTCTGAGATTCTGAAGGGATCTGACAGGGGAGCCACTGAGAGGGTAGTAACGTTGGCCAGGAGGGGCAGGGCTCATGTAGTCTCCATAATTTAGGAGTAAGATAAGGAAAACGTTCAATTGAAGCTGTATTACTGAGTATATTTAAAGCTTTGATTGACTGCTATTTGGCCTCTTAGTGAGTCAAAGGACAAGTCAGGTGGATGGGAATGTGAAGGTAGAAGGTGAGTCTTAATGGTAATGACTGCTCCGACTCCTGATGTTCCCTCAGGAAGGAAAACAAAGCTATACTTCAGCTGTGACCTCAACAAGATCTGGACAATTGTAGCAGACTTACTGACCTTTTTTTTAATAAAGGCTGCTGTGGTAATAGTGTAGTATTCCTGGCCTGTCCTCCCTCAGCAGGAACAGGCTGCAAACAGAGCATTGTGTCATCACATGGATGGTGGGAAAGCCCCCAAAGGTTGGCAGTGGGGTATGAGGAAAATCAGGCCTAGGTGACCTGCCTCAGTGAGGGTGTAACTCAGTAACTCACTGACGGAATGCAGTCCATTTATAAAATTACTCTGCTCTCCTCCCACACTCAGCTGACTTGCAGTGTCCTTGCCCCTCTCACTCTTACTGCCTCAGTACAGGTGGGCTGTTTAACACTGGGGGCTCATAAACCAGCTTGCTCCCATCCTCACCCATTCTCCTCACTGTGTGTGTGCCAGTGTCATGACCAACTGTTGCTGGATATTAATCTGGAGCAGGACCTTGGACTGATATTACCATCTCCCAGATCCTTCCAAGGCACCCCATTCCCCTCCTTCCAAACACACCGTCCACCAATAAGAGTCAACGTCCACTTAAATGATGGTGGATGGTACTCACGCAAGGAAGGTGAGAGCAACAAAAATCACAGAGATCCATCTCGGCTGGTCTGGAGATAGCAAAAGTGGGTTTTCTCAAAGGCTCTGACTGCCCTCTACTGCTCTGAACATTGAATTACATCCTCAGGTGGTAAACCAACTCAGGACTGTATGCTCAACAAGAACAATCACTTGAGTTTAATGGAGTAAAATGGCCCGTGTTCCTTCTGAGGAGCGCTCATGGATCTCAAGGCCATCTGTAATTTCCACAGCCCGGAAGGGTTTGTGTTTCACATCTGTAGAGTTTGCGAGAGGTGACAGGCTCGGTTTCACAACATGAGGGGGCTGCTCCTCAGTTTCCAACTGCTCTTCAATCTCACACTCCTGATCTTTTGTCACATGGCGTGATGAGGAGACAAAATATTAGGAGTCTCCACATTGCTCAAGGTGGCCACCAACAGATCCAGGTCACGAGCAGTGAGTGGAATCACTCAGTCAGACTGTCCACTCTCACCCGTATGGGAGCCCACCATCAACACTGAGAAGGACACTTTAATCTGATCAGCAAAGATTCCTGAAAGCTGTGGAGTGCTTTTTTGGTGGGGCAGTAATAATGAGGGAGGCTAAAGGCAGAACCCCCAATGGTGAGGCAGTAATAATGAGGGAGGCTAAAGGCAGAGCCCCCAATGGTGAGGCAGTAATAATGAAGGATGCTAAAGGCAGAGCCCCCAATGGTGAGGCAGTAATAATGAGGCATGCTAAAGGCAGAGCCCCCAATTGTGAGGCAGGAATAATGAGGGATGCTAAAGGCAGAGCCCCCAATTGTGAGGCAGTAATAATGAGGGATGCTAAAGGCAGAGCCCCCAATGGTGGGGCAGTAATAATGAGGCATGCTAAAGGCAGAGCCCCCAATTGTGAGGCAGTAATAATGAGGGATGCTAAAGGCAGAGCCCCCAATGGTGAGGCAGTAATAATGAGGAATGCTAAAGGCAGAGCCCCCAATTGTGTGGCAGTAATAATGAGGGACGCTAAAGGCAGAGCCCCCAATGCTGAGGCAGTAATAATGAGGCATGCTAAAGGCAGAGCCCCCAATTGTGAGGCAGTAATAATGAGGGATTAAAGGCAGAGCCCCCAATTGTGAGGCAGTAATAATGAGGGATGCTAAAGGCAGAGCCCCCAATGGTGAGGCAGTAATAATGAGGGATACTAAAGGCAGAGCCCCCAATTGTGAGGCAGTAATAATGAGGGATGCTAAAGGCAGAGCTCCCAATGGTGAGGCAGTAATAATGAGGGATGCTAAAGGCAGAGCCCCCAATGGTGAGGCAGTAATAATGAGGGACACTAAAGGCAGATCCCCCAATTGTGAGGCAGTAATAATGAGGGACACTAAAGGCAGAGCCCCCAATTGTGAGGCAGTAATAATGAGGGATGCGAAAGGCAGAGCTCCCAATGGTGTGGCAGTAATAATGAGGGATGCTAAAGGCAGAGCCCCCAATTGTGAGGCAGTAATAATGAGGGATGCTAAAGGCAGAGCCCCCAATGGTGAGGCAGTAATAATGAGGGACACTAAAGGCAGAGCCCCCAATGGTGAGGCAGTAATAATGAGGGATGCTGAAGGCAGGGTCCCCAATGGTGAGGCAGTAATAATGAGGGACACTAAAGGCAGAGCCCCCAATAGTGAGGCAGTAATAATGAGGGATGCTAAAGGCAGGGCTCCCAATAGTGAGGCAGTAATAATGAGGGATGCTAAAGGAACATGAATGAGATGTGCTCAGACATCATGAAGGTTTGTGTAGCTGGAGGCTGTTACCAAGGTAGGAAGGAGTGAGGCTGCTACAGACCAGAAACAAGACAGCCGATGTAGGTTTAGTGCTGTCTAGTAAGGTCCTGTGTGGGATCCGGAGAATATTCACCTGGAAAGTGTCTGAGAAACATAGAGAGAGAGAAAGAGAGAGAGAGAGAGAGATGCAACAGGGTGAGATAATGAAAGGTTTCACTATCTTACTCCTGTCAGTAAAAAGCCACCTCATGCAGACATTTTTGTGTTTTATCTTTCCAGGATTACACAATAATCTCATGGCTTCAGGTTAAATATGGGCAAGGAAACCTCCTGCTGGTTACCACAGACCATCCTCCCTCAGCTGATGAATGGTCACTCCTCCATGTTGAACAACAATTCGAGGAAGCACTGCAGGTGGCAAGGGTACAGACTGTAGTCTGGATGGGGAATTTCAACAGCCACCATCAAGAGTGGCTCAACTGACCAAGCTGGTCATACCCTAAAGGACATAGCTGTTAGATTGGGTCTGCGGCAGGTGGTGAGGGAACCAACAATAGGGAAATACATACCTGACCTCATCCTTACCAATTTGCTGGCTGCAGATGCATCTGGCCATATTGATAAGAGTGACCACCGCACAGTCCTTGTGGAGATGAAATCTATTGATAATAACCTCCATTGTGTTGTGTGGCATTACCACCATGCTATATAGGACAGACTTCGAACAGATCTATCAACTCAACATTAGGCATCCATAAGGCACTGTGGATCACTGAAAGCAATAGAATTGTACTCCAAAACAATCTACAACAGTCATGGCCTGGCATATCCCCCACTCAAGCCAGGGGATCAACCCTGATTCAGTGCAGGAGGGTATGCCAGGAGCAGCACCAGGTGTACCTGAAGATGAGGTGTCAACCTGGTGAAGCCACCAACAGGACTACTTGCATGTGAAACAGCACAAGCAGCAAGTGATAGACACAGCTAAGTGATCCCACAGCCAACAGATCAGATCTAAGCTCTGCAGTCCTGCCACATCCAGTCATGAATGGTGATGGAAAATTAAACAAGTGAATCAGAGTAAACATTTAGTCTGGAAGAAAGACACCGTTTGAAAATTAACCTTATTACAATCATCTGATGGATTGTAAGATGTATGCGTTTGTTCCTCCTCACCCAGGAACTTCGGCGTTTGGTCTATCCATCTGGAAGGAGAATAACTAGGAAAATCTTACCGGGGATAGCTGTAACTCCTGATTGCAAGAAGAGGAGAGGAAGGGGGTAGCCTATGATGGATGGTTTGGAGAGTTACTGCCTCCTTATATGTTACTGAAAAGATGGACATGTTGTTGCAGCTATTCGTCATTTGCACAAACACAAGAATTCCAATGTCTAAAAGACCACAACACCTTATGCTGTTGGAGAAGAGGCTGCTGATTGGTTGGCTTAGACATTGCCATGAAGCAAGCAACTCCACCCCTAGTAGCTGCCAGAGGTCACAGTGTCACTGGGAGGTAGTGACTGCTGCTGGTAATGAAGCCCAGGATCACCAGGACACCCAAGTCACACAGGAATGGGGGCAGGAGGAGGACTGCAGGTTACAGGGACATGAATCCTCCACTTCCTGATGCCAGGTCCCTCGATCATGTACCGAGCTGCTCACCCCATGTCCCCAGTCTTCCTTCTCGGGCTCCTGAATGGCAGGTTCCATTCTGAATAACACTGGCTGAAGAATAGGGCCCTCAGAAGGGCATTAATTGCCTATTTAAGAGCCTCAATTGTTGGCAGGGCAAGAAGATCAACCATGAACCTTCCTACACCAGCCTTAATGACAGCAGAGACAAGAAGAGAGTTCCTACCTGGCACCTCACATTCCATTCATTTCCCCACTTCCAGCAAACCTGTCTCAAGGGAGAACATTAAGCTTCCACCACTTGTTGCAGTTCCATAAATATCCTTAGGATGGTTGCGGTGTTTAACTAACGTGACCTCTTGAGCAATGGTAACAATATTTGGAGATTCCAGTGTTGGACGGGAAGTTAAAAATCACACAACACCAGGTTATAGTCCAACAGGTTTATTTGGAAGCACTAGCTTTCGGAGCCTGCTTCTTCATCAGGTGGCTGTGGAGAATAAGGTCATAAGACACAGAATTTATAGCAAAAGTTTATAGTGTGATGTAACTGAAATTATATATTGAAGAAGACCTGGATTGGCTGTTAAGTCTCTCATCTTTTAGAATGACCATGTTGGTTTCTCAAGTGAACTTCAACAATTGGTGTCATGTCGGCCCAGATAATGTATTGAAGGTGTGAGTCTCCCTGTGTGAGACTGTCTGTGCCGCAATGGTCAGACTGATTCTAATCTCAAAAAACAGATTTACAGAATTTTACATGGATTCATGCAGTTTTTGAGCAAAGTAAAATGTAATTCTGCAAGTACAAATTCACACCACAAACTTATATGTATATGTGTACATGTGGGGTGTGGGGGAGTGTGGATAATGAGTATCTGTGAGAGAGTGTATGTATGTGTGTGAGTGTAAAGGGGTATAAGTCTGTGAGAGGGTGTGTGTGGGAGTGTATGTGTGAGTGTATGAGAGAGGGTCTACGTGAGTGTGTCAGCAGAGACAAGAAGAGAGTTCCTACCTGGCACCTCACATTCCATTCACTTCCTCACTGTCAGCAAACCTGTCTCACATGTGCATGTGTGTGACTGTAAGGGTGTGTGTGTGTGTGTGTGTGCGCATGCGTAGTGCAATGGGGTCACCTGTAGTGTGACATGAACCCAAGGTCCCGGTTGAGGCCATCCCCATGGATTCCGAACTTGGCTATCAGCCTCTGCTCGGCCACTCTGCATTATTGCCTGTCCGAAGTCTGCCTTGGAGGATGGTCACTCGAAGGTCCGAGGTCGAATATCCCTGACCACTGAAGTATTCCCCAACTGGGAGGGAACCCTCCTGTCTGGTGATTGTTTTGCGGTGCCCATTCATCCGTTGTCGTAGCCTTTGCTCGGTTTCCCCAATGTACCGTGCCTCCAGGCATCCTTGCCTGCAACGTATAAGATAGACAACGTTGGCTGAGTCACATGAGTACCTGCCATGTACAAGGTGGGAGGTGTTCCCACGCGTAATAGTGGTATCTATGTCCACAATCTGACACGTCTTGCAGCGCTTCCTGTGACAGGGTTTTTTGGAGTTGTCCTGAGAGCCGGGCAGCTTGCTCCAAACAATGATCTGTTTGAGGTTTGGCGGTTGTTTAAAGGCAAGTCGTGGACGTGTGGGGAAGGTCTTGGCGAGGTGCTCATCCTCATCGATAATGTGTTGCAGGTCACGAAGAACATGGCGTAATTTTGCAGCCCCTGGGAAGTACTGAACAACGAAGGGTACCCGGCCAGTTGCAGCACGTGTCTGTCTCCTGAGGAGGTCATTACGGTTCCTTGCTGTG
>NC_057742.1:42409261-42412136 GCF_004010195.1 Chiloscyllium plagiosum
GAGACAGATAGTAGAGAGTAGTCCATGGTGAGTTTGATGGTGGGATGAAACTTGTCAATATCACTGTGTAATTTTATCAGTGACTCCTCACCATGGGTTCAGAGGAAGAAAATGTTGCTAATATACTTGGTTATAGTGTTGGTTGGAGATCCTATGTAGAGAAGTCTTGTTCGAACCTGTGCATGAAAACGTTTGCATATTGGGGTGCAAATTTGGTCCCTATAGCTGTTCTGTGTGTCTGGATGAAGAACTGGTTGTCAAAGGTGAAGACGTTGTGATCAAGGATAAAGAGGATGACCATTGTGGCACAAACAGTCTCACACAGGGCACCTCACACCTTCAATACATTATCTGGGCCGACATGACACCAATTGTTGAAGTTCACTTGAGAATGTAACTTTTAAAAAAGTTTTGTGATTTACAAATGAAAGAACTGAAACCACCATGGTCATTCTAAAAGATGAGAGACTTGCCACCGTGTGGGCGGCACGGTGGCACAGTGGTTAGCACTGCTGCCTCACAGCGCCAGAGACCCGGGTTCAATTCCCACCTCAGGCGACTGACTGTGTGGAGTTTGCACGTTCTCCCCGTGTCTGCGTGGGTTTCCTCTGGGTGCTCCGGTTTCCTACCACAGTCCAAAGATGTGCTGCTCAAGTGAATTGGCCATACTAAATTGCCCATAGTGTTAGGTAAGGGGTAAATGTAGGGGTATGGGTGGGTTGCGCTTCGTCCGGGTCGGTGTGGACTTGTTGGGCCGAAGGGCCTGTTTCCACACTGTAATGTAATCTAATCTAATCTTAACAAACAATCCGGGTCTTTTTCAATAGTTTCAGTTACAATTACACTGTAAACGTTTGCTCTAAATTGTGTGTCATACAATCTTATTCTCCACAACCACCTAATGAAGGGGCAGCGCTCCGAAAGCTGGTGCTTCCAAACTAACCTGTTGGACTATAACCTGGTGTTGTGTGATTTTTAATTTTCTAACAACAACAGTTTGTGGAATTGGGGTTGGGATTTTAATTATTCCCAATTAGACTAAAAAGCAAGCAAGGCCATCTTTATTGCTTCATGACATTTAGGGAGGGAGAATCCCACTCCCAGCCACCTCTTCCTTCAGCGACACTGTAAAACTGGGCTAGATTCGAACTCTTGGACAGGAATGAGGTCGAGCCAATAAAACCCAGAGGAACTCCACCCAATATTAACAAATCCGAGCTTTTCACAAACCAATGCCCTGACTAAAATGACTGCGGCAGTTGGCAGGAATTGGGCAACAGGAGACCACAGTAGAGGAGCAAATGCCTGTTTTAAAAGAATGTGTTTGTAAGGAGGGACAGGAGCAGAGACTGGGGAGGGATCTGGAAGACTGTTTCTCCTCTCCATGAACAAGAAAACAAAGTCATTTGAGTAAAGCTACCTCAATGAAGGTCATCTTCATTAGCTCCTGTTCCCTCTAGGTTTATTGCAATGGAGACATCCTGGGGATAATATTTCAGTCAGGATTTGATCCACATTTTTAAAACAAACAACCTACAGCCTCCAAAGCCTTAGTAAATCTCCCACTGTTTTATCATTCTTGTACCAGGCAGGGTGGGAGGATACACCTTCCCCACTCTCCAATTGCTCTCTTATAAATCTAGCTTTCTCTGGTTAGTCATTGGTTAATCACGCTGCCCATCACATATACACCGAGCTCTATTCTGATTTGAGTCTCTCAGGGATCAAAATGCAGGCAAAAATAGCCAATTGCATTCCACAGAATGTCAGGATATGGCTAATCATGTTAATCAAAAAGACTGATCTTTCTCAACAATGATGTGGAGGTGCCAGTGTTGGACTGGGTTGGAAAAGGTTAAAAACTGTACAGCACCAACAGTTTCATTTGAAAACACTAGCTTTCAGAGCGCTGCTTCTTCTTCAGGCGTTAGCGAGAAAGGAAGACCTTAGACACAAATTTATAGGGAAAAGATCAAAGGGTCATACAACTTATGCAAATCACCCAACACCAGGTGATAGTCCAAAAGGTTTATTAAGAGCACTGCTCTTTAGTCAGGTTCAATGAATTGAACACACAGAAGTTGGCTCTTAGAACTTTAGTCAGTTGGAATGGAGGTTAAGATTTCGATTGATTAATATACAAATCCCAGAATTTCTTTCAAGTCACTGCCCTGAGATAATTTAAGGTGTTATCAATATAAAGAAGGTGACACCTCCGGTCAGACAATGTATGTTAGGTGTGAGGTCTTGTTTGGAGTCTGTCTGTGTCTCTTATTTCCAAACTGGGAGTTTATAAAATGCCACATTGACTGTCTACAAATTGTGTGCTTTATGAACAAAATAGAATGTATCAGCAAACATAAATCTGCAAATGCAACTTCACCCCACAGATTCATACAGGGGTGTGTGTGAGGGAGAGAGCGTGAAAAGGGTAAGAGTGTGTGCTTGCGCAAGAGTGGGAGAGGGAGAGGGAGAGAGTGTGTGTGAGAGGGAGAGGGAGAGAGTGTGTGTGAGGGGGAGAGTGTGTGAGTGTGTGATGAGAAGAGAGAGAGTGTGTGAGAGGGAGAGAGAGAGTGTGTGTGTGTGAGGGGGAGAGAGAGAGTGTGTGTGTGTGAGAGGGAGAGAGAGTGTGTGTGTGTGTGAGAGACAGAGAGGGAGAGAGAGTGACTGTGTGTGAGACAGAGAGGGAGAGAGTGTGTGTGTATGTGAGACATAGAGGGAGAGAGAGAGTGCGTGTGTGTGAGACAGAGAGGGAGAGAGAGAGTGCGTGTGTGTGTGAGACAGAGAGGGAGAGAGAGTGTGCGTGTGTGAGAGAGAGGGAGAGAGTGTGTGTGTGAGACAGAGAGGGAGAGAGAGAGTGCGTGTGTGTGAGAGA
>NC_057742.1:42412906-42414664 GCF_004010195.1 Chiloscyllium plagiosum
AGGGAGAGCATGTGTGGGGGGATGAGAGAGTGAGTTTGTGAGAGATAATGTGTGAGGGGGAAGAGAATGTGGGTGTGAAAGAGGGAGAGTGTGTGTGTGTGAGAGAGAGAGGGAGAGACTGTGTGTGGATGTAGGTTTGCTCGCTGAGCTGAAAGGTTCATTTTCAGACGTTTCATCACCATACTAGGTAACATCTTCAGTGAGCCTCCAGATGAAGCACTGCTGGTATAGCCCACTTTCTATTTATACGTTTGGGTTGGTGATGTCAGTTTCTATGGTGACATCATTTCCTATGGTGATGTCATTTCCTGTTCTTTTCTCAGGGGTGGTAAATGGGATCCAAGTCAATGTATTTGTTGATAGAGTTCTGGTTGGAATGCCATGCTTCTAGAGATTCTCGTAAATGTCTCTGTTTGGCTTGTCCTAGGATGGATATGTTGTCCCAGTCGAAGTGGTGTCCTTCCTTATCTATATGTGAGGATACTAGTGAGAGAGGGTCATGTCTTTTTGTGGCTAGTTGGTGTTTATGTATCCTGGTGGGCTTGTTTTCTGCCTGTTTGTCCAATGTAGTGTTTGTTACAGTCCTTGCAGAGTATTTTGCGAATGACATTAGTTTTGCTTGTTGTCTGTATAGGGTCTTTCAAGTTAATTAGCTGCTGTTTTAGTGTGTTAGTGGATTTGTGGGCTACCATGATGCCAAGGAGTCTGAGTAGTCTGGCAGTCATTTCTGAGATGTCTTTGATGTAGGGGAGAGTGGCTAGGGTTTGTGGACATATTCTGTCTCATTGTTTGGGTTTGTCGCTGAGAAATTGCCAGACTGTGTTCATTGGGTACCCTTTCTTTTTGAATACCCTGTATAGGTGATTTTCCTCTGCTCTGTGTAATTCTTCTGTGCTGCAGTGTGTGTTGGCTCATTGAAATAATGCTCTAAAGCAGCTTTGTTTATGTGTGTTGGGATGATAGCTTCTGTAGTTCAATATTTGGTCCGTATGTGTTGTTTTCCTGTAGACGCTGGTTTGAAGTTCCCCATTGGCTGTTCGTTCTACTGCGACATCAAGGAATGGCAGTTTGTTGTTGGTTTCCTCCTCTTTAGTGAATTTTATGCCAGTAAGGGTATTATTGATGGTTTTGAAGGCTTCCTCTAATTTGTTTCATTTAGTGTCATCCATGTAGCGGATCCAAAGTTTGGGTTGGATGGTTGGCAAAGCTGTTTGTTCGAGTCTCTGTATTACTGCCTCTGCTAAGATCCCTGATATCGGAGATCCCATGGGTGTTCCATAGGTTTGTCTGTAGGTTTTGGTGTTGAAGGTGAAATGGGTGGTAAGGCATAGGTCCACTAGCTTGACGATGGTATCCTTGTTGATGAAGTTAGTGGTGTTTGGTGTCTGTGTCTTTGGTTCTTCTAATAGTGTAGTCAGTGTTTCCTTGGCCAGGTTGATGTTGATGGATGTGAATAGGACTGTTACATCAAGGGAGACCATTATTTCATCCTCTTCTATTTTGGTATCTTTAATGGTCTTCAGGAATTCTTGGGTGGAGTGGATGGAGTAGCATGAGTCTTCTACTCAGTGTTTTAGTCTTTGGTGTAGCTCCTTGGCCAGTCTGTAAGTTGGTGTTCCAGGTTAGTGAGACTATGGGTCTGAGGGAGGCTCCTGGTTTGTGAATTGAGTGTGTGTGTGTGGGAGAGAAAGGATGTGTGTGTGTGTGTGAGACGGAAGGAGAGAGAGTGTGTGTGTGTGTGTGAGAGTGTGTGTGTTT
>NC_057742.1:42414996-42433577 GCF_004010195.1 Chiloscyllium plagiosum
TCTCACATACACATACACACTCTCTCCCCCCACCCCTGTCACACACACACACACATACACATACACACTCTCTCCCCCTCTCTCACACACACCACATATGAAGCTGTGTGGTGAAGTTGTGTTTGCAGATACATTCTACTTTGTTCAAAGAGCACACCGTTTGTAGATAGTCAGTCAATTTGGCATTTTATAAACTCCCAATTTGGAAATAAAAGGTATCCTCAGACTCCAATCGAGACCTCACGTCTAACATATATCATCTGACTGGAAATGTCACCTCCTTTCTATTGATAATACCTTAAATTATCTCAGGGTATTGACTTGAAAGAAATTCTGGGATTTGCATAGTAATCAATCGAAACCTGCCCCTCCATTCTAAGTAATTAAAGATTTAAGAGCCATCTTAGGCATGTTCAATTCATGCACATAAGTTGTATGACCCTTTGATCTTTTCCTTATAAATTCTGTGTCTAAGGTCTTCTTTTCTCACTGATGAAGGAGCAGTGCTCCGAAAGCTAGTGTTTTCAGATGAACCTGTTGGACTATAACCTGGTGTTGTGTGGTTCTTGACCTTTCCAATCCACTGTATCAGCTCGCACTGAATTGTTGGTGGAAGGATCCGCCCCACAGCTCATTTTGGTGAAAGGAACATCTCGGAGGTTTGGTGCTACCATCCATTTCCCTGGTTGGAATTTACAGAGTATTTGTGGTCTAGTGTGGTAGAGGAAAACTACTTCGTAGTTCTAACAAAGAGAGATTCTCATTTGAAACTAATGGATGATAGCAACTCGGTACAGGTTACTTTGGTAAGATAGACATTGTCACTGAGACTATGTGGGAGATCTTGATGTTCGGTTTTAATCCTTTTAATTCTAAAGGTGACCTGCCTGAGTCTATATGACATCATTGTATTGAGTGGTGCTTGGTGTACTGCTCAGCATTAACCCTTTTATATCCTTATAGCACATGACTGAGTAACTTAATCCTCAGGCCCCAGATCTCTAACGCCTGGGATACCACAGACTTGAAAACAAAAAAGGCAGCATTGAGAGATCAGCAGCAATCACTCTAACTGCGTTAATATGTGATTTTTTACCTCCTGTAGAGTAGCTCCAGTCACCATCCATCACTCCAGTGAGAGTGCAGTGCAATTCCCAAGAGAGTGAGACAGGGACTTTGGGAAAGTTTGCTTGTGGCATTGTAAGGAATGCATCTTCACTTTGTTCATTATAAGGAAACTGTTGGGAGATGGGGAGGGACATAGCTAGAAGTCGGCTAAGTGTCCCCACAGACTCCCCAAGCCAAGAATGAAGTTAATGGGAACTCAGTGTATGAGTGAAGATAGAGATTGGGGCAGTCCCAGTCTTTACAAGGACATGTGTGATCCTAGCAGTTTGAACACCTCCATCACACGCAAAGTGAGTTCCTGAGCTAACCTGAGGACAGGGAATATTCTTGAGCTGAATTAATATCAATACATGAGAAAATTACATCCATGACCTTGTGAATTTCCTAATCGAAACCAACTCATGCCCAAAGGAAGTATATAACCAGTATTGGATATCTTTCTGTAGCATTTTGCAGTGACTCAGAATACACCCAGCAACCTAACAAGGATTCGAGTAAACATTTTAAGCTAATATATCAAGCAACATAGCAACATTGTGAATCCCAGAGCATTTGAATGCCTCTAACTATGTTTGTGATCTAGAATTCAACTTATGACTGGATGTTTTGTTGAGATCATTTAAGCTTAATTGGCAAACTATACAATAATTAGTGAACTTTGCAACTGAAAGACCCTGCTTCCCATTTGTGTCAGGCCTCACTTAGTTAATGAGTCGACAGTGTGGTGCTGGAAAAGCACAGCAGGTCAGGCAGCATCCGAGGAGCAGGAGAATCGATGTTTTGGGCATAAGCCCTTATTAGGAATGGGAGGTCTCATTCCTGATGAAGGGCTCATGCCTGAAATGTCGATTCTGCTGCTCCTGGGATGCTGCCTGACCTGCTGTGCTTTTCCAGCACCACGCTGTCCACTCTGATCTCCACACTTTCTCCATTGTCTCACTAACCTGGAACACCAACTTACAGTCCTCACTTTCTCCACACTTAATTCATGGCATTCTTGTCTTAAAGTCTGAGGTTGTGGGTTCATGTCTCACTCCAGCATACGTTCCAGGTTTGACGCAGTCCAGAGGGAGTGTTCTACTGTCCAAGGTGCTGCCTTTCAGGTCACTCATGAGATAGGACTCAGGAACAAAAGGAGGCCATTTGGCCCTTCAAGCCCACACCACCATACAATAAGATCATAGCTGATCTGACTGTGGTCTCATCTCCGTTTTCCTGTCATCTTTGCACTATCTGTTACCCATTATCCCTGACTCCAGTGATTGTCAAAATTGACTTAACTCAGTCTTGAATAAAGTCAAAGACTCAGTATCCACTACCATATTCCATAGTCTAACCACCCTCAGAAAAAACATAATTTTTCTCATCTCTTAAAAGGGAGACATTGCATTCTTAAACTGTGTCTTGTAGTTTTAATTTCCACCAAGGTGAAAGATTCTCCTGGTAATCACTCTGTCATATCTCTTCAAGCTCGTCTCTGTTTCAATAAGAGCACCTCTCATTCTTCTAAATGAGTGAGACTTATATCATTGCACAGTACTACGTAAAGAAAAACTAGCACTTATCTATCCACCAAAAATTACCAGCAGATCACCCAGTTATTCATTGTATTGCTGTCTGTGGGGCTGTGACAGATTAAAATTGGCTGCAGTTTTTCCCTACATTATTCTTGCTCCACAAGGATTTGTTGATGGTGTGAAAGATATTCTTATTATGTGTTACATTTACACCATTTCCTTGGCTCATTTAATTAACTGAAATCCTCTGAATACCATTAATTATCATGGAACTTCCCATCACAGAACTCAATGCCATCAACAAATTTTATAATGTGGAGGTGCTGGTGTTGGACTGGGGTGGACAAACATCCCCAGGACACCTGCACCAACCAACCCCACCGCCCCATGGACAAATACTTCAACTCCCCCTCCCACTCCACCAAGGACATGCAGGTCCTGGGCCTTCTCCATCGCCACTTCCTAACCACCTGATGCCTGGAGGAAGAACCTGATGAAGGGCTTTTGCCCAAAATGTCAATTCTCCTGCTCCTTGGATGCTGCCTGATCTGCTGTGCTTTTCCAGCACCACTCTAATCTTGACTATAACCTGATGTCATCTGGCTTCTAACAAATTTTAAAATAAGTTATTAATGTTCTCCCCACTGGTCATTACTCCCTCACCCTTCCCAAGACAGCCTTGCTGATGAACCATTTTATTGAAATCTCACATCCTGACACTTGGAAGTTTGATTTTATACAGAGGGGGAACAGAGTTGAAACTCCAGGTTAACTCTCTGCACAGGTACTGTCACTCGAGCCAAGAATTCCCAGCATTTTCTGGCTTCTTTCAGATTTCCAACATCCACAGAATTTCAATTTTGTTGTAAGCTTTGACATTTATTTCTAAGCCACGAGGATCAGAGGTCTTGCTCAAAGCCCCTACAATGGAGATCATGGTGACCAATTTTCACGCCCTGTGATTTCCAAGCAGTTTTGGCCAGGAGTACAACAGGCACGCTGCAAATGAGTCCTGGCTGTTAAGGTGAGGTGCCACTTTTTCATGCTGTTCATCAGAAGTTAAAATAGATCATTGAGAAATTGGCACAAGTCAATCTTAATCTTCCACCTGGATTGCTTGCACTATCCCACGCACCATCACAGTTTACATCAAGGCAGCACCTTCCAAGCCCTCTGCCTCTAAACCAACAACAAGGACAAATGCATGGGAACTGAACCACCTACAAGTTGTTGTCTGAGCCACAAACCCACCTGATTTGGAACTATATCACTATTCCTTCACCCTCACTGGGTCAGAGTACTAGAACCTGCTCCTTAATAATACTGCAGGCGAACCTACACTATTTGGAGTGCAGTAGTTTCAAGAAAATAGCTCATCTCCACCTTCTCAAAGGAAACTCAGGATGGGCAATAAATCCAAGTTTTGCCATGATGCCTACATCTTGTAAAAATAAAAATTTAAACTAACCAAGGGATTTTGTCCCAATCATGTAAATCACTGCTACAGTCAGCTGTTAATACCAATGATGTCACCAGTACCAAATACTAGCATAACTGCCTCAAATCCCATTTCAATTCCTTCAACCTCTACCTGACAAGTAGCTGAGAAAAAGCCAAACTGATCACAACCTTGTTGAGCTTCCAACCGCAGAGCTGGATCACCATTAAGACAACCTACATCCATTTCCATAGTACAACTCTCACCACCTCTCAGCTCATCTGCTGTTGAGATCTTCCTCTATGCTTTATGCTATACCTGGGCGCAACTATTCCAGATCAACTCCTCCTCATCCAGAACAACATCTCCTTCATCCTAACTTATATCAAGTCCCATCATCCCTGGGCTCACTGACCAACACTGGCTCCCTAGTTGAGCAACACTTCAATCTGAAAATTCTCATTCTTGTTTAGAAATCCTTTCCCAGGCCTCGCCCCCTTTCGATCTCTTAAATCCATAAACCCTTCAAGGTCTTCATGATTCAGTTGTAACCATCATTGGTTTTAATTCTCCACTATTAATAACTTCAGTTATCAAAGCTCAAAGCTCAATCTTCTAAATATCTCAATGTTTTCACACAAGGATAAAGATTGCAAGACTCTGCAGCATTCAACAGAAGATCACAAGCACTTTATTTATGATATTAAGTGGCCAAGTGCATGGTCTCGCAAACTCACCTTGGTATTTATATAAAAGGCATTGTAGTTTCAAACAGGATGTGAAAACATTCACCAAAAATGCTCAAGAAGCTTCCATTCACTTCAAACTTTATGGAACATCAGTGAGAGTGCCACCATCTCTTGTACCTGAACAACATTTCCTCTAAACTACTTTCTTGGATTTTTAACATGCTGTTCTATGCACAAAGGTGTTCGACACACCTCCACCTGCATTCATAAAAACAGCAGATGACTTTAAACTAAAACCTGTGAAGGAACCTATTTTAAAATTCACATCCATGCTTTCAAATCGTTCCATGTCTTTGTCCCTCTATCCCTGTAATCTCCAGCCTTACAATCCTCCAAGATGTCTGTCTTCCTCCAATATTGACACAGGATTTCTATTACTTTGTTCATTAATGGCTGTCCTTCCTTGTGCTCAGTTTCTGATAGGGTAAAGATTAATGGAAGCTGGCAACTCTCCATTTTAATTCATGTTTACTCATTTGTCATCAGAGGAATGAGGAAGCCAATAACTTCTTGGAAAACAAGTCAGAATGGAATAATGTAAAGGATTCTCTCATTAGCAATGCCCCGTGGCAGTAGAGTGTAGTGTCTATAAGCTGCCATGCAGGAACACACCAAGGTGCCTTTGCACCTCAGGGTGCAGGTACATACTTCTGTGAACGTGGCATCACAGGCAGACAGGATGGTGAAGAAGGCGTTTAGCGCACTTTCCTTCATCAGTCAGAGCACTGAGTACAGGAGTTGAGACTTCATGTTATGGCTGTACAAGATATTGGTAAGGCTCCATTTAAATTACTGTGTGCAGTTCTGGCCACCCTGCTGTAAGGAAGGATGTTATTAAACTGGAAACAGTGCAAAAAAGATTTACAAGAATGTTACCAAGACTGGAGGCTTTGGGTTATAAGGGGAGGCTGGATAGGTTGGAACTGTTTTTCCTGGAGCATAGGAGGCTGAGGGGGCTCCTTACAGAGGTTTGTAAGATCATGAGGGGCATAGATAAGGTGAATAGCAAAGGTCTTTATCCTAGGGAAGGGGAGTCCAAAACAAGGGGGCATAGATTAAGGAAAGAGGGGAAAGATTTAAGACCTGAGGTGCAACTTTTTCACACAGAAGGTCATAGAGTCATAGAGATGTACAGCATGGAAGCAGACCCTTCAGTCCAACCCGTCCATGCCGACCAGATATCCCAACCCAATCTAGTCCCACCTGCCAGCACCCGGCCCATATCCCTCCAAACCCTTCCTATTCATATACCCATCCAAATGCCTCCTAAATGTTGCAATTGTACCATCCCCCACCACATCCTCTGGCAGCTCATTCCATACATGTACCACCCTCTGCATGAAAAGGTTGCCCCTTAGGTCTCTTTTGTATCTTTCCCCTCTCACCCTAAACCTATGCCCTCTAGTTCTGGACTCCCTGATCCCAGGGAAGGCGAACTGCCAGAGGAAGTGGTAGAGACAGATACAATTACAACATTTTAAAAATATTTGGACAGTTACATGGATAGGAAAGGTTTAGTGTGATAAGGACCAAATGCAAGCAGATGGGATTGGTTCAGTTTAGGAAACCTAGTCGGCATGGATGAGTTGGGCCGAAGGGCTTGCTTGGTTCTATGAATCTACGACAGCACTTTGCAAACCTGTCACCTCTACCATCCAGACGGACAAGGGCAGCAGATCCATGGAAGCACTGCCACCGGTCCAAGCCACAAATGATCCTGACTTGGAAATATAATGCCATTTCTGCTGGGTCAAAATCTGGAACTCCCTGCCGAGAGATATTCTGTCTGCACATGCAGCCAAAGGACTTCAGTAGTTCATGAAGGTAGCTACTTGCCACCTTCTCCAGGGAATATAGGAATGAACAATCAAATCTGGTCTAGGCAGCAAGCCAAATCTTAACCCTATCCCATATCCCACGAACGAATCAAAAGAAAGGTTAAAAAAGTCATAAAGAACATAAGCAAGTAACAAGATCAATAATGATGGTATTAAATGGCAAAACGTATAATCTATTCCTCTCCTTCTATGCCCTATGTAAACACCTGTCTTACAGTATTACTCACTTTCTGCAGACCTCACTTTCTCCTTACAGTATTACTAGTTTATCTATCACCTTAATATATGCTTATGTGATTTGCAGGTAAATTATGTTGAATAATAACCCTGAGATGCCCAGTGAAACATTTTATGTTCAAGGCACTATATAAATGCAAGAAATTATTACTGATTTATCCTCTTGCTTTTATTGCTCAGTTTCCAAGGGTACAGAGTCCAGTCACTGTCTGAGCTCTCCTGGCTAATGGTTTATCTACATTCTGACTGAGTATACCAATCCTCTGTTATCAGAGATTAGCCTCAGACAGCAGTCTAACCCATCATGGCAAATTCAATTACGCAGCTGGCTGCTCTCTAAAAGTGTATGCACTGCAGCAAAATGGATTGGAAAGCAGTCAATTCAATAAAGAAAATTTAGAGCTGCACACTATGACCAGGACACCATCAACTATAAGATAAAAAGCCAATAAGATATTGGGGCTGAAGTAAGCCATTCAGTCCATCAAATCTACTCCACAATTTAATGAGATCGTGACTGATCTGATAACCTTTAATTCCACATTTCTGCCTTTTCACCGTGATCTTTTATTCCAACACAGATGAAGAATCTCTCTACCTCAGCCCGAATGCACTTCATGACCCAATTTCAACAACATTTTGCTTTCAAGAATCTGACAATTTCATATCCTCCAAGAGAAGAAATTCCTCATCTCTGCCTTAACGAGTAATCCTTTACTTTGAGATGCTGTCCTCTTGGTTCTAGATTCTCCCTCAAGGGAAACAACCCCTCCATAACTATTCTGTCAAGCCCCTAAATATCTTGTATATTTCAAAAAGATGTTCTCTCATTCTTCCAAACTTCATTGAATACATGCCCAGCCTGTTCAGCTTCTCCTCATAAAATAGTCCCTCCCCATCCAAGGTCAACCTACTGATCTTCTCTGGACTGGGTCCAGTGCCACAGAGGGAAAAAAGTTCACCTCACCTCTGTCTTAAGAGGGAGATCTTGATTTACATCATTCTCTTAGTTTTTCCACATAAATAACATCTTACCCCTCACCTTCCAATAATTTTTATTTTATTATTCTCTTATTTCTGATTATTAGTATTGACTATGTTATTATGAAGATCATGCTGGATTTGTATGTTAACTTTGCGGGTTATTCTCCTGATTAGATCCAAGGCCTTTACCTGTATTATTTTTCTTTTCTATTACAACTGAGAGTCGTCCTCTCCTGAGCAAAGGAGGTTGAGGAGACGTCTGATGGAGGTTAACAAGATTCTGACAGATGCATAAGAGAAAAATGTCTCCATTAGCTGATAGTACTAGATCAATGGAACACAGCTTTAAAGTTTTAGGCAAGAGATTCAAGGGAAGTTTGGGGAAGAACAATTCACACAGTAAGTAGTAATGATTTAGAACTTGCTGGAAGCAGAGATAATCAACAGTTTCAAGAGGAAAGTCACACATCATCCTACCTAAAAAATATATCACCATTCCCAGAACTCCCTTCCTAACAGGACAGGCAGTGTCCATAGACCTCAAGGACTGCAGTGGTTCACCACCTTCTGAAAGGCAGTTAAAGATGGGCAAAAAATGCTGGCCTAGCCATGACACCCACTTTCCCTTGAACTTCAATACTGTACAGGTCTTGCTGCAAAAGAGTTGGAGCTGTCTGAGGAATCCAAATATAGAGTGATCAATCACCAGCAAACATCCTACTTTTGCATTATTATGGAGGGGAAATCATTGATAAAGCAGCTGAAGATGGCTGGGCCAAGGAAAGTGCCCCTAGGAACATCTGCAGCAATGCTTCAGTGATGGGACAACTGGCCTCCAAGATGGTTAATTGCTTTGTGTTGGATATGACATCAATTTTGCTCAGACTACTTGATGTCACAGTCAGTTAAATGCAGTCAAGGGAAGTCACTTTCACCTTACTTCTTAAGTTTTGCTATGTTGCCCATGTTTGGATGAAGGCTAGGTAACCAGTGGCCCGAAGTGAAACCCAAACTAAGCATCAGTGAGCATATTATTAGTGAATAAATGTTGCTCGATACCACCAGCAGAACCACCTTCTATCACTTTGCTGATGATTGAGAATCGTCTGATGGGATAGTAATTGGTTGGAATGGAGTTGTCTTGTCTTTCATTGACAGGACAAGCGTGGATAATTTTCCATTGTTTTGGGAAGATGCCAGGCTTATAGCTTTACTGGAGCCACTTGGCTGGAAATGCAGCTAGTTCTGAAGCACATTAACTGTTCAGTACTACAGCCAGAATGCTCTCAAGGCCCACAGCCTCTACACTATCCGGGGCATTCAGCTCTTTCTTATTTTAACATGAAGCAATCGATTTGACTGAAGATTAGCACCGGAGATGCTGGAGAGATCTGAAGATGGTGAAACAGATCATCCACTCCAAGCTTCTGAGAATAGTTGCAAATGCTTCAGCCATGTCCTCCAATTCGATGTTCTGGTCTCCCCTACCTTTGAGGAAGAGGTTATTTGAGGATCCAGTTCCAAATACTAATTGTCCACCATCATTTCAGGCCAGATGTAGCAAACTTGCAGAGCTCTAACCTGACCTGTTTTGTAATGGTATTGTTCTATTGCATGTTGCTTCCCTATCTGGCATAGGAGTTTCACCAAGTGGCACCTCATTTTTCCATATGGCTGTTGCAGCTCCGGGCAGGCCTTCCTGCACTGCTTATTGAGCCAGGCTTGGTTGGTGACGTGATGGTAAAGATAGAATGAGGATATATCAAGCTGTGAAGTTACAGATTGCTTTAGATTAGATTAGATTACTTACAGTGTGGAAACAGGCCCTTCGGTCCAACAAGTCCACAGCGACCCTCCGAAGAGCAACCCACCCAGACCCATTCCTCTACATTTACCCCTGACGAATGCACCTCACACTATGGGCAATTTAGCATGGCCAATTCACCGAATCTGCACATCTTTGGACTGTGGGAGGAAACCGGAGCACCCTGAGGAAACCCACGCAGACACGGGGAGAACGTGCAAACTCCACACAGACAGTCACCCGAGGCTGGAATTCAAACTGGGTCCCTGGTGCTGAGAGACAGCAGTGCTAATCACTGAGCCACCGTACCACCCCAGGTGTCACCCTAATTAGTCAGTGCTGCTGTGATCACGGTCTGTTCCAGTCTGTACACCCCCAGCCAGCCCTGTCATCACGGTCTATTCCATTCTGTACACCCCCAGCCAGCCCTGTCATCACGGTCTGTTCCAGTCTGTACACACCCAGCCAGCACTGTGATCACTGACTATTCCAGTCTGTATACACCCAGCCAGCACTGTGATCACTGTCTATTCCAGTCTGTATATTCCCAGCCAGCACTGTGATCACTGTCTATTCGAGTCTGTAAACACCCAGCCAGTGCTGTGATCACTGTCTATTCCAGTCTGTATATTCCCAGCCAGCACTGTGATCACTGTCTATTCGAGTCTGTAAACACCCAGCCAGCACTGTGATCACTGTCTATTCCAGTCTGTATACACCAAGCCAGCACTGTGATCACTGTCTATTCGAGTCTGTATATTCCCAGCCAGCACTGTGATCACTGTATATTCCAGCTGTATACCCACAGCCAGCACTGTGTTCACTGTCTATTCCAGTCTGTACACCCCCAGGCAGCACTGTGATCACTGTCTATTCCAGTCTGTACACCCCCAGCCAGCACTGTGATCACTGTCTATTCTAATCTATATACCCCCAGCCAGCACTGTGATCACTGTCTATTACAGTCTGCATACCCCCAGCCAGTGATGTGATCACTGTCCATTACAGTCTGTATACACCCAGCCAGCACTGTGATCACTGTCTATTACAGTCTGCATACTGCAGCCAGTGCTGTGATCACTGTCTATTCCAGTCTGTACACACCCAGCCAGCACTGTGTTCACTGTCTATTACAGTCGGGATACCCCCAGCCAGTGCTGTGATCACTGTCTATTCCAGCTGTATACACCCAGCCAGCACTGTGATCACTGTCTATTCCAGTCTGTATACCCCCAGCCAGCACTGTGATCACTGTCTATTACAGTCGGCATACCCCCAGCCAGTGCTGTGATCACTATCTAATACAGTCTGTATTCCCCCAACCAGCACTGTGTTCACTGTCTATTACAGTCGGGATACCTCCAGCCAGCACTGTGATCACTGTCTATTCCAGTCTGTACACACCCAGCCAGCACTGTGATCACTGTCTATTCCAGCTGTATACCCCCAGCCAGCACTGTGATCACTGTCTATTCCAGCTGTATACACCCAGTCACATCTGTGATCACTGTCTAATCCAGTCTGTATACAACCAGCCAGCACTGTGAGCACTGTCTATTACAGTCTGCACACCCCAGCCAGTGCTGTGATCACTGCCAATTCCAGCTGTATACCCCCAGCCAGCACTGTGATCACTGCCTATTCCAGCTGTATACCCCCAGGCCGCACTGTGATCACTGTCTATTCCAATCTGTAAACGCCCAGCCAGCACTGTGATCACTGTCTATTCCAGTCTGTACACACCCAGCCAGCACTGTGATCACTGTCTATTACAGTCTGCACACACCCAGCCAGCACTGTGATCACTGTCTATTACAGTCTGCATACCCCCAGCCAGCACTGTGATCACTGTCTATTCCAGTCTGTACACCCCCACCCAGTGCTGTGATCACTGTCTATTCCAGTCTGTATACCCCCAGCCAGCACTGTGATCACTGTCTATTCCAGTTTGTATACCCCCAGCCAGCACTGTGATCACTGTCTATTACAGTCTGTACACACCCAGCCAGCACTGTGATCACTGTCTATTACAGTCTGCATACCCCCAGCCAGCACTGTGATCACTGTCTATTACAGTCTGTACACGCCCAGCCAGTGCTGTGATCACTGTCTATTCCAATCTGTACACCCCCAGCCAGCACTGTGATCACTGTCTATTCCAGTCTGTACACGCCCAGCCAGCACTGTGATCACTGTCTATTACAATCTGCATAACCCCAGCCAGTGCTGTGATCACTGTCTATTCCAGTCTGTACACCCCCAGACAGCACTGTGATCACTGTTTATTACAGTCTGTATACCCCCAGCCAGCACTGTGATCACTGTCTATTCCAGTCTGCATACCCCCAGCCAGCACTGTGATCACTGTCTATTACAGTCTGTACACACCCAGACAGCATTGTAATCACTGTCTATTCCAGTCTGCATACCCCCAGCCAGCACTGTGATCACTGTCTATTACAGTCTGTATACCCCCAGCCAGCACTGTGATCACTGTCTATTCCAGTCTGTATACCCCCAGCCTGCACTGTGATCACTGTCTATTCCAGTCTGCACACCCCCAGCCAGCACTGTGATCACTGTCTATTACAGTCTGTACACACCCAGCCAGCATTGTAATCGATCACTGTCTATTACAGTCTGTACACACCCAGCCAGCATTGTAATCACTGTCTATTACAGTCTGCATACCCCCAGCCAGCACTGTGTTCTCTGTCTATTACAGTCTGCATACCCCCAGCCAGCACTTTGATCACTGTCTATTCCAGTCTGTACACCCCCAGCCAGCACTGTGATCACTGTCTATTTCAGTCTGTACACACCCAGCCAGCACTGTGATAACTGTCTATTCCAGTCTGTTTACACACAGCCAGCACTGTGATCACTGTCTATTCTGGTCTGTACACCCCCAGCCAGCACTGTGATCACTGTCTATTTCAGTCTGTACACACCCAGCCAGCACTGTGACCATTGTCCATTCCAGTGTGCATACCCCAGTCTCCCAGTCTCCAAGATGATTATCTGTTTCTGTAAATTGCACTGTGGATATTGATTAAGCAATTTGCTTTCACCTGCTTTCCAAGGTCACTGTCTGCTCATGAGTTGTGTTAAATGAGAAACTCCTGAGAACATCGGAGATCTGAGCTGCTGAATGGGACAGAGAGAAAGTGGTGACTGCAGATGCTGGAGATCAAGGTCAAAGAGTGTGGTGCTGGAAAAGCACAGCTGCTCAGGCAGCATGCAAGGAGCAGGAGAATTGCTGTTTCGAGCATAAGCTCTTCATCCTGATGAGCTCTTCTCCTCCTCGGATGCTGCCTGACCGACTGTGCTTTTCCAGCACCACACTCTTCCACTCTGATGAATAGGACAGTCAGTAATCATAATCACTCTGAAATGGTTGGCAGAGAATCTCCTGAGTATTTAAACAGCTCTTGGATAGGCACATGGATGATAGTAAAACGACGGGTGTGTAGGTTAGTTTGATCTTAGAGTAAGATAATAGGCTGGCACAACATTGAGGGTCAAAAGGCCTGCACTGTGCTGTGTTCTATGTCAAACTCTTAACATCAGATTAAATTGATTTTCGCATCTATTAAGTAGTTAGGATTTGGAATGCAGTGCCTAAAAGTGTGATCAAAACAGATTCATTCATGGCTTTTGAAAAGCAATTAATAAGTACCTGAAAAGGATCTATTTGTCAGTCTACGTGGAAGGGCAGGGTGTGTGCTTCAACTGCTCTTGCAATGAATCACCCTGGACATGATAGGCCAAATGACGTCTTTCTGCATTATCGTATAGTTTGATCCCTGTTGTAGTAAGGTCTGGAGGTTTACTGAGAAGGAAACTCACCCATATACATTTGGGCATCAGTTAAATTACTCACATTGAAGTGATAAATCTTTTAAGGATGCCTGGAAGGTCTTTGGGCGATAATAATAATTGTGTAAAGAGAAATGCCTAAAATCAGATTACTGCCCATCTCGCACTATGATCTCATGGGGAAGTCAGAAATTCATCACAGAAGCTAAATATGATCACCTTGGATATGCCACTAAACCAGGTTATGCAAACCAGTGTAATAGTAATTGTGTTAATAAATAATTACATGGTTTGAAAATCTCCCATTAAATGACCTCATGAGCATTCCTGTGGTTCAGGACAATCCCCTTCAACACAATGAGAATTGACTGGTGCTTCATGTTACTGGGGTGTGGTCTGGTGGATTTGTTACTGTGGATTCTTAAAACACTTTTAGGTTGAACTTCCTCCAAGGTATTTGTATTGCTCAATAAAAACTATTCCCATCATGTGGGTGTTGGCCAAGAGAATAACAAAAGCTTCTCAATATAATAATACTCTTACAGCAACTAATTACTGAATTTGAATCTGTTACGAAGCTTAGTCACAAGTTTGTGCAGAGATCAGGTCCTGTACTAGTGCTGACAGGATATATATTGATGTGATTGACCTGCATTGAGTGAGTGTGTGTATCTGAGAGAGAGAGAGAGAGAGAGGGAGAGTGTGTGTGTGTGTGTGTGTGTGAGAGAGAGAGAGTGTGTGTGTGTCTGAGAGAGTGTGTGTGCCCATGCGTACAATTCTTTGAGCATGCATCAATCTGTAAACTTGAAAACATAGAAAATAGTTGCAGGAGGAGGCCATTCGGCCCTTCGTGTCTGTACCACCATTTAATATAATCATGGCTGACCATGCATTCTCAGTATCCCATTCCCACCCTCTCCCCATCCCCCTCAATCCCTTTAGCCCCAAGGGCCACATGCAGCTCCCTCCTGAATATATCTAATGAACCGGCCCCAACAGCTTCCTGTGGGAGAGAATTCCACAGGTTCACAACTCCCTGAGTGAAGGAATTCTTCCTCATCTCAGTGCTTCATGGCTTACCCCTCGTTCTTAGACTGTGACCCCTTGTTCTGGACTTCCCCAACATCGCCAGTATGCATTTCACGTGTGCATATGAACTTACATGAGAGCATGTGTGCATGATCATGTGTGCGTAAGCGTGAGGATGTGAACATATGTATGTGATTATGAGTCCACGGACGCATGTGTGAGCATGTGTGCTTGATGATGAACAACAAGGAAGATTTAGCTGGGAATCCTGTCGGAGACAGGAGCAGAAATTCTTCAGGGTGAACATATCTGGAAGAGATGTGGTTGTGGACTAAAGATGAAAGCAAAACAAAGAACTGAAATAAAACATACAGAAAGTGTTAGAGAACCTGCTTCTTTAGTGAATTGTTTAATGATTGTGCATGTGAACAATTTCCCAGGATCCATGGGTGTGCTTCTTTCAAATTCTACACATTTCTCCCAGTTCTGAAATCCTGTTTCCTTCACTGCTTTATAAATTATTTGAAGAATCTGCAATTTTCTGTCTGGTGTCCTAACTGGGTGACGCAGCAGGGAAAAGGCAGGAGGCCACTGGAGGTGTTGGATGGAATCTCCAAGAATATATCCAACCACAGTCAGTAACTCTAATTAACTCCTGCAGTTTTCTTGCAGGTGATCCAATCAGCTACAAAAATTGAAATGGAGTCACCCAATGGTGGTTAGAGTGATGCTGGAAAAGCACAGTGGGTCAGGCAGCATCCGAGGAGCAGGAGAATCGACGTTTCAGGCATAAGCCCTTCATCAGGAATTCTGTAATGTCGATTCTCCTGCTCCTTGGATGCTACCTGACCTGCTGTGCTTCTCCAGCATCACTCTAATCTTGGCTCTGATCTCCAGCATCTGCAGTCCTCACTTTCACCCAATGGTGAGTCTGTTCTCAGTCTGGTCAGGCAAATTGGCCAATATTTTGGTGAAAATTGCTCACCAGGCCAAAGACAGAACTGACTATGTCTAGGCACTACACAGCCACCATCAGCAGCTGTTTCTTTCAATCTTGATCATCCCCAACTAATCCACACCTGCACTATCAGCAGTTCCTAATCCTCCTACCACCTCAAAACCATACATGATACAAACCAAGTTAGAAGCATACAGCCTCTCAGCAGTTTTGTTTGTGACCACGTCGCCTTTCCTCAACTTTCTAGCTATGCTTTGGGAAACCAAGTTGAAACTGTCTCCTAGCGCCACACTACACAATGCGTGGAGACTTTTCATTGACTCAGTGATCTATCATTTAAGTCTTGTGACTCCACAACAACCAAGGTTCAATTCCCACCTGTTCGATCTGTTCCATATGGAGGGGGTGTCTCCACTACGGGTTCAAGGCCCATCAATGACCAGCATCACAGTCCACTGCAGGAGCCCTGCTGCGGGGTAACCATCGCCGTTACTGCCGTTAGAGGAATACCACACCAGGCCTGCCAGGCCACTGCCACTGAAACCACCATCGACCTGCCCGGAATACCGATTCAGGCCTACCGCATCACCGCTGCAGAAGCCCATCCAAATTCCAATCGAGGCCACCCAGCTGCACCGCCACCTTGAAAGCCTGTGCTGCAGCGACCACTTGGATTCCTGCACTAGTGGCCCCACCAAGTTGCTAGGCTTTGGCACCATCTCTCACCACTGGTCCCACACTCGCTGCCATCACAAATTCTCTAACAGCTCATGTCAGGGTGATTAGAAGACATCCTGTCACACTTTGCCCCTCTCTGGTATATATTCACAATACTTCTTACAGACTACACAGGTTGCATCAAAGTACCTGAGCTGTCACCAGCCTCAATGCTTAGCAATATGAATACCTGAGCTCTGAGCTAACACTGGAGAGCCATTTTGCTCTTCTCTTGCAGATTTTGTGGCATTGACTAAGTTAAGAAGGCCTTGTCCTCCAGACTAATGAACATATTAAAGTCGGGCTGTGCAGTAAAACACAAACACTGAGCTGGAAGCAGTATATTCACAGGGAGCACTAAAGACTCGACACAGGTACCAGCCACTCCCCTCCTGATCTCAGTGATGAAGCTATTCCTGATCTTTGATGAGTTTATTACTAAAATATCTGTCTTTCGCAGGACGTAAGCTGAAAACCTGAAATACGGGCTCCCCCAAGGAGATTAGACTTTTCAGAGGAGTGAAATATGATAATTAATTTAATTTGCATGAATCAGAAAACACCCACACCGCTAGGTGCCCCTTTCATTAAAATTGCATCAATATCAGAGTAGCATTGCACATTCAGACATAGGGTAGCATTCCAGATCCAATCAGTAGTCATTTCATTAATGACCATCCATCCAACATAAACTGTTCTGGGCAAAGAAAAAGCCATTGAGCCATAGAGTCAGACAGCACAGAAGGAGCCCTTCGGTCCAACCAGTCCATGCCGACCGTAATCCCAAGCTAAACTAGTCCCAGCTGCCTGTTCCTGACCCATATCCCTCCAAACCTTTCCTAATCATGTACTTATCCAAATGTCTTTTAAACCTCTGAAAGTTCATTCCACACATGGACCACTCTGTAAAAACATTGCCCCTCATGTTTGTTTTAAATCTTTCTCCTCTCACCTTAAAAATGTGCCCCCAGTCTTGAAATCCCCACCCTAGGGAAAAGATACTTGTAATTCATCTATTACTTTATAAATAGATATTTATGTACGATTTTATAAACCTCCATAAAGTTGCCCCACAACCTCCTACACTCCAGTGAAAACAGTCCCACCTTATCCAGCCTCTCTTTATAACCCAAATCCTACATTTCTGGTAACCTCCTGGTAAATCTTTTCTGAACCCTCTCAAGCTTAATAATATCCTGGCTATAATAGGGAGCCCAGACTGGACACACTACTCCAGAAGAGGCCTCATCAACATCCTGTACTACCTCAACATGGCCTTCCAACTCCCTATACTCAAAGGTCTGAGCAATGAAGGTAACCATGCTACACTCCTTCCTAACCCCCTTCCTCATCTTTTTGGTCAATGGTGACTTCCCAGGATACTGATGGTGGGCAATTCAGCAACTGTCTCCTGAGGAGACTGTTATAGATGAAGAGGAGATTCTTATTGAAGGTAATCACTGTCCAGCATTTATGCAGCATGTATGTTATTTGTCATATCAGCTCCTTGCTGAATACTTTAAGAAGACGTGGACTGCTTCAGTATTGAAGGAGCTTTGAACATAATAGTCAGGACATCCTGACTTTTGAGCTTGTAATGATTGATGAGGTGGGTCAAAATTGGGTCACCTTTTGGTTGTGTGTAAGATGTTGCACTTTGAGGGAGTGTTTTAAAAAATTTTGAGTATTGTGATTTTAGTAAGAAGGCATCCATCATCTCCACAACCCATCCATATCTCCTTAACAATAAATATTATTACAATTGCTGAATCTTACACCACCAACATCTTGGAGTTACAGTGACCACAAACGGAACTGGTGTACCCATATAAATACCGTACTGTGACTATAAGATCAGATCAGACGCTAAGAATACTACGGGAGTTTAATACCTCCTGACTCTCCAAAGCCTGTTACCATATAAAGATGTGCAGGTCCCAGTGTTGGACTGGGGTGGACAAAGTTAAAACTCACACAATATCAGGTTATAATCCAACAGGTTTGCTTGGAAGTATGAGCTTTCAGAGCGCTTTTCCTTCATCAGGTAGCTGTGGAGCAGGACTATAAGACACAGAATTTATAGCAAAAGAATACAATGTCATGCAACTGAAACGATATATTGAACAAACCTAGATTGCTGTTAAGTTTCTTTTAGAATGGGTTGCAGGTTTTGGTTCATTAATATGTAAATTACAAAACTTCTTTTAAGTCACATTCTCGAGATAATTTAAATGGGGTCACACTACAGGTGACATACATACCCACTCTTCCCTACACACACATTCATGTAGACCCTCTCTCATACGCACTCTCTCTCTCAGACACACACACATATACCCCCACACTCACACCCACACACACAC
>NC_057742.1:42433609-42443468 GCF_004010195.1 Chiloscyllium plagiosum
CACACTCACACACACACACACTCACATACACACACTGACTCTCTCACTCTCTCTGTCATGCATGCACACACATAGTTAAGTCTATGGGGTAAATTTGCATTTGAAGAATTGTATTTGCAGATACATTCTATTTTGCACAAAAAGCACACAAAGTTAATCCATGTAACATTTTGGAATTCCTATTTTGGAAATAGATCCAGTCTGACTCAAGCCTGGGAGACAGACAGACTCTAACCTTATACCTTTAATGCATTGTCTGAGCTGAAATGTCACCTTTTTTTATAAAACCTTATATCTCAAGAATGTGACTTAAAAGAAGTTCTGGGATTTAAATACTAATGAACCAAAACTTGCAACCCATTCTAAAAGATGAAAGACTTAGCAGCAATCTAGGTTTGTTCAATATATCGCATCAGTTGCATGACATGGTAATCTTTTGTGATAAATTCTTTGAGGGAGAAGCGCTCTGAAAGCTCGTGTTTCCAAATAAACCTGTTGGATTATAACCTGGTACTGTGTAATTTTTAACCATATAAAGAGACACAAGTCTGGTGTGAGATGGAATACTCACTACTTGCCTGGATGAGTGCAAATCCAACAACATTCGAGAAGCTCAATATCATCCAAAACAAAGTAGCTTGCTTGATCAGTATCACAACTGCCACCTCCAACAACCACTCATTCCATCAGTGACGCACTGTAGCAGGAGGGTGTACCAGTGTTATAAATCATAGTGGTAACTGAAAGCCTCCTTGCACAGCACCTATCAAACCTGTGAACTCTAACATCTCGAAGGACAAGTGCTGCAGACATGTCGAAAAGCCACTGGCTACAGGTCCCTGGCACGGAGTCTGTCCCTGTTGCTCAGAAGGGAAGGGGGAGATGAGAGAACATTAGTCACTGGGGACTCCATTGTTAGGGGGATAGATAGGAGGTTCTGTGAAACAAGAGAGACGAGCAGTTGGTGTGTTGTCTCCCTGGTGCCAGGGGTCATGATGTCTCACACCGTGTTTTCGGGATCCTTGAGGGGATGGTCCACATAGTTACTAATAACATAGGTAGGAAGAAAGATGGGGATTTAAGGCAGAAATTCAGGGAGCTAGGGTGGAAGTTTAGAGCTAGAACAAACAGAGTTGTTGTCTCTGGTTTGTTGTTTATGCCACATGCTAGCGAGGTGAGGAATAGGGAGAGAGAGGGGTTGAACACTTGGCTACAGGGAGGGTGCAGGATGGAGGGTTTCAGATGCCTGGATAATTGGGGCTCATTCTGGAGTAGGTGGGACCTCTGCAAATGGGATGGTCTGCACCTGAACCAGAGGGTTACCAATATCCTGGAGGAAACATTTGCTAATGCTCTTCAGGAGGGTTTAAACTGATTCAGCAGGGGGGGGGTGGGAACCTAAGTTGTAGTTCCAGTGTCCAAGAGGTTGAGAGCAGTGAGGTCAGAAATGAGGTTTTCAAGATCACAAGAGTTCACCGGCAAGCAGAAAGATGGTTTGAAGTGTGTTTACTTCAACGCCAGGAGCATCCAGAAAAATGTGGGTGAACATGCAGCATGGGTTGGTACCTGGGACATCAATGATGTGGCCATTTCGGAGACATGGGTAGAGCAGGGACAGGAATGGTTGTTGCAGGTTTCGGGATCTAGATGTTTCAGTAAGAACAGAGAAGATGGTAAAAGAGAGAGAGGTGTGGCATTGTTAGTCAAGGACAGTATTACAATAGCAGAAAGGATTCATCTACTGAGGTAGCATGGGCTGAGGTTAGGAACAGGAAAGGAGAATTGACCTGTTGTGAGTTTTCTATATGCCTCCAAATAGTTCCAGGGATGGAGAGGAAAGGATAGCAAAGATGATTCTGGATAGGAGCATGAGTAACAGGGTAGTTGTTATGGGGGACTTTAACTTTCCAAATATTGACTGGAAATACTATAGTTCAAGTAGTTTAGGTGAGTCAGGTTTTGTCCAAAGTGTGCAGGATGGTTTCCTGACACAGTATGTAGACAGGCCAACAAGGAGTGAGGCCACATTGGATTTGGTAATGGGTAATGAACCTGGTCAGGTGTTAGATTTGGAGGTAGGTGAGCACTTTGGTGATAGTGACCACAATTCGGTTATGTTTACTTTAGCGAAGGAAAATGATAGGTATATACTACAGCTGGGGGAAAGGCAATTATGATGCGATTAGGCAAGATTTAGGATGCACAAGATGGGAAAGGAAACTGCAGGGGATTGGCACAATTGAATTGTGGAGCTTATTCAAGGAACAGCTACTGTGGGTCCTTGATAAGTACATACCTGTCAGGCAGGGAGGAAGTGGTCGAACACGTGAATCCATGGTTTACGAAAGAAGTTGAAGCTCTTGTCAAGAGGAAGAAGGAGGCTTATGTTAGGATGAAATGTGATGGCTCAGTTAAGGCGCCTGAGAGTTACAAGCTAGACCTAAACAGAGAGCTAAAAATAGCCAGGAAGGGACATGAGAAGTCGTTGGCAAATGAGATCAAGGAAAACCCTAAAGATTTCTATAGGTATGTCAGAAATAAAAGAATGGTCCAAGAAAGACTAGGAGAAATCAGGGATAGTAGTGATAAGTTATGCATGGAGTCCGAGGAGATAGGGGAAGCAATAAATTAATATTTTTCATCAGTATTCATACTGGAAAAAGACAATGCTGTTGAGGAGAATACTGAGATAGAAACTGCTAGACTGGATGGAATTGGCGTTCGAAAGAAGGAGGTGTAAGCAATTCTGCAAAGTGTGAAAATAGATAAGTACCCTGGGCTGGATGGGATTCATCCTAGGATTCTCTGGGAAGCCAGGGAGGAGATTGCAGAACCTTTGGTTTGATCTTTATGCCGTCATGTCGACAAGAATAGTGCCAGAAGACTGAAGGACAGCAAATGTTGTCACCATGTTCAAGAAGGGAAGTAGAGACAAACCTGGTAAGTGTAGACCAGTGAACCTTACTTCAGTTGTGGATAAAGTGTTGGGAAAGGTTATAAGCGATAGGATTTATAATCAGCTAGAGATGAATAAGTTGATTAGGGATAGTCAACATAGTTTTGTGAAGGGTAAGTTGTGCCTCAGAAACCTTATTGAGTTCTTTGAGAAGGTGACCAAACAGGTGGATAAGAGGAAAGTGGTTGATGTGGTGTATATGGAATTCAGTAAGGCGTTTGATAAGATTACTGCACAAAATACAGAGGCATGGGATTGAGGTGATTTAGCGATTTGGATCAAGAATTGGCGAGCTGAAAGAAGACAGAGGGTGGTGGTTGATGGGAAATGCTCATCCTGGAGTTCAGTTACTAGTGGTGTATATGAGGGCGTAGAAGGATGCGTTAGTAAATTCGCGGATGATACCAAGGTCAGTAGAGTTGTAGATAGTGCCAAAGAATATTGTAGGTTACAGAGGGACATAGATAAGCTGCAGAACTGGGCTGAGAGGTGGCAAATGGAGTTTAATGCAAAAAAGTATGAGGTGATTCACTTTAGAAGGAGTAACAGGAATGCAGTGTACTGGGCTAATGGTAAGATTCTTGGTAGCATAGATGAGCAGAGAGATCTCAGTGTCCAGGTACATGGATCTCTCAAAGTTGCCACCCAGGTTGATAGAGTTGTTAAGAAGGCATACGGTGTGTTAGTCTTTATTAGTAGAGTTGTTAAGAAGGCATACGGTGTGTTAGCTTTTATTAGTAGAGGGATCGAGTTTCAGAGCCATGTGGTCATGCTGCAGTTGTACAAAACTCTGGTGCAGCTGCACTTGGAGTATTGTGTACAGTTCTGGTCACCGCATTATAGGAAGGATGTGGAAGCTTTGGAAAGGGTTCAAAGGAGATTTACTAGGATGTTGCCTCGTATGGAGGGAAGGTCTTATGAGAAATGGTTGAGGGACTTGAGGCTGTTTTAGTAAGAGAGAAGGTTGAGAGGTGACTTAATTGAGACATATAAGATGCTCAGAGGGTTAAATAGGGTGGACAGTGAGAGCCTTTTTCCTCGGATGGTGATGAGGGAACATAGCTTCAAATTGAGGGGTGATAGATATAGGACAGATGTCAGAGGTAGTTTCTTTACTCAGAGAGTAGTAGGGATGTGGAACGCACTGCCTGCAATAGTAGTTGACTCACCAACTTTAAGGGCATTTAAATGGTCATTAGATAAACATGTGGATGAGAATGGAATAGTGTAGGATAGATGGGCTTCAGGTTGGCTCCACAGGTCGGTGCAACATCGTGGGCTGAAGGGCCTATACCGCACTGTAATGTACAATGTTCTAAATTGCACTGACCTGATTCTTAAATTGCTCTAAATATAGAAAGTTGAGAGGAGATCTAATCGTGATCTTTGAAATGATTTAATACTTCAACAGGGTATAAAGAATTCATTTCCTCTGACGTGGAAAACCAGAATGAGAGAGACAATCTAGAACATTCAGGAGTCAAATCAGGATGCAATTTTTCATTCAAAAGGTAGTGAAAATCTCAAACTCCTTCATGAAAAGGGCTGTGAAGGCTAGGAGTTGATTGAAAAGTTTAAGGTTAATTGAGAGATTTTAATTTGGTAAGGAAGTTCCAGTATTGTTACTGATTTTCTGGATGTGAGGTGGTATAGTGCAGGATAGTACTGAAATTGGCAACTAGAATTTGGCAATTAGCCAACGGTAAGATTCAAATGGATTCAGACTGTACCTGGCTCCACGCTGTTGCTCCCTGCTATACTGTGATCATCCAAGTTCTCATATGCAGGCATGGTCAAATCATAACAAAACAGCTGCAGATTCAGAAGGAAAACTGGTTAAAGGTACAGTGAATAATACAGAGAGAGAGAGACTAAAACATCTCGTTATATATGTGTGTTACAAATATTGAATATGTATATATGTACTACAAATACAAATGTTAAATATGCATAGACATGAAAACACTCACAAACATGATCTGATGGTTCGTATTAACATATCTCAGAAACCTAGAACCATTTATAGCTCAACACACGTTATGTTCCTCCCCAATTCTTCAGAAACAAGTCTGTAGTGGTGACAGGGACATCATCAGCTGACTGGAAAACTGGCAAAAGACCCCCCACTGCCTCTTCCAACAACTTCCAAATACACTCCCTTCACCACTAATACACAATGGCAGCAGCATGTACCAGCTAGAACATGGACTGCAGGAACGTACCAAGGCTCCTTTGAGAGCACCTTTCAAACTCACCTCCTTTATCACTTCAAAGGACAAGAACAGCAGGACACTATCACCTGGAAAAACCTCTCCGAGTCACATAACATCCTGACTTGGAAATATATGGTGCTTCGCTATCACTGGGTCAAAATACTGCAACTTCCTCTCTAATAGCACTGTGGGTGTAAGAGCACTTACATCCTAAGGACAACAGCAGCTCACCCCCACCTTCTGCAGGGAAATTAGGGATGGACAATAAACTCTGGGTAAACCAGTGATGCCCATATACTGTACCATGAATTAATCATTTTTTTAAAATGTCAAAGCATATGTTAAGATTTGGCTAAGGCAGATAAGGAAAAGCAGTCTCCATTAGTAAACAGAACAAGGACAGGAGGATCCAGGGTTAAAATTTTGAACAGGGGGTGCAGCGGTGATGTAAGGGAGAATTTCTTTACACAGCCTGTAGAAATGACCTACAACTCATGTTCACACTTTATCTTCAGTTGCCACATGTTCTTCTGTTACATCCTTTTAGATGTCAAATTACCTGCTACTACTAATATTATTAGTCTACTCTTCTCTGTTCCATTGCCCTTTTCAAATTAAGGAAAGTATTAGCTGTCATCTAGTCTTCTGGCATCATTGAGTCAATATTTATATGACATCGCTGCTATCGATTTGCTTGCTTCTTTTAGTAGGGAATATGTAACACAGAAGACACGGTAAATTTAAATACTTTATCAATTATTTTCCTGATTTCTTCCCTAAATATTTTAATCCTTTTTGAACTCTTCTTTCACTGTCGCATTCACCCTTGTTATATCTGACTTGAGAATACCACCTTACAGGCTTAGCCTCTTGACTGAAAGACCTGTGTCTTCAAGATTTCTTACAAAGTCACCCCAGAACAGATAAATCATTAAGTCTGGTAGACACCAGCCTGGTTTGGTAAGACTGACAATGATGGCAATACTTGGTAAACCATGAGGTGAGGTTATTATTCAACACTTCTGTCATTTTTATTCCTTTGAACTAAACCTCCCTTAGACCTCTTTTGTTTTTTATGTGTCAGTCCTGATGAGACTAATGTCTTGTGGATCCCACCTAAGCAGGGTTGCCTCCTGCTTTCAGAGGTGGTGGCTAGGTTTCTAGGAAACAAATTTCAGTCCAGTGTTTTTGTGAAGCATGAGCCAGAATTGATAGGAAGGATGGGATGGGAATGGGAACATCTACTACAAACCGACCGACTCCCACAGCTACCCGGACTACACCTCCTCCCACCCTGCTGAAAATGAGTTGCTGGAAAAGTGCAGCAGGTCAGGCAGCATCCAGGGAACAGGAGAATTGACGTTTCGGGCATAAGCCCTTCTCCTGAAGAAGGGCTTATGCCCGAAACATCGATTCTCCTGTTCCCTGGATGCTGCCTGACCTGCTGCGCTTTTCCAGCAACACATTTTCAGCTGGGAATGGGAGGGCAGACTTGAAATGGTGTGAAGTCATAAGTCATACAATGCCAGGTTATAGTCCAACAGGTTTATTTGAAATCACAAGCTTTCAGAGCTCTGCCCCTTCATTAGATGAACACCACCTGATTAAGAAGCAGTGCTCCGAAAGCTTGTGATTTCAAATAAACTGTTGGACTATAACCTGGTGTCATGTGTGACTTCTGACTTTGTCCATCCCAGTGCAACACCGGCATTTCCATGTCATGAAAATGGTATGGAAGACATGAAAAGAATGGGATGAAGATGGCATGATGAGTTAATGGAATTGTCAGGCCGAATGGCAGAGATGATTATTTGATCCAACTCACAACTTGAAAGTTGCGCTTTGTGCTAAAACTTAAGTTCAAGTTATTGCTTGAATAATGTACACTCTTCCCAAACTGTCTTTTCAATTTAGGGGAAAAGAAAATCATAGAATAGACTTGTTACAACGCAGAAGGTGGCCATTCGACCTGTCATAAATGTGCTGGCTCAGTGATGGAGCAGTTCACGCGCATCACTTGCCCACATTTTACTCATAGTCCTGTACGTTCTTCTTGTTCAGATAATAATCCAACTCCCTCTTGGAAACCTCAAATAATTTGGCTCCATCAGATTCCTAGACAGCACATTCAGATTCTAACCACTCACCGCTTGCAAATGTTTTTCTTTGTGTCTCCAACCATGCTTTTGCCAATTACCTTAATTCTGTGACCTCTGGTTCTCACTCTGCTCACAAATGGGAGGAGCTTCTCCTCAACTACTCTGTCCTGACCACTTACAGTTTTCATATCTTTGCCAAGATGACTAGACTCTATCCTGTTGGAGATGGTCATTACCTGGTACTAATGTGGCACAAATTCACTTGCCATTTATCAGTCGAAGCTTGGATATTGTCCAGGTCTTGCTCAGCATTGTGAAATCATTACCGAACATCCCCAATCCTGACCTAATGGTCATTGATGATGCAGCTGAAGATGGTTGGGCCTAGAACACTATCCTGAGGAACTCCTGCAGAGATAGGCCTGGATCTGAGATATCTGATCTCCAAAAACCACAACCAACATGCTTACTGCTCAGCATGTCACTAACCAATTGAGAGCTTTCTCCAAATCTCAGTGACTTCAGTTTCACTAGGGTTCCTTGACGCCACACTCAGTCAAATGCTGCTTTGATGTCAAGGGCAATCACTCCCACCACACTTCTTGGATTTCAGCTCTCTGATCCATGTTTGGTCCAACATTTCAATGAGATCAGAAGCTGAGTGGCCTTGGTGGAAACCAAGCTGGACTGCAGTGAGCAAGCTATTGTTGAGTAAATGATGTTTGAAAGCACTATTGATGACATCTAACACCATTTCACTGACAATTGAGGGTAGACAGAGGAGGCAGTAAGAGACTGGCTTGGATTTGTCATGCTTTTTGCATGCTCGACATAACTGGGCAATTTTCCACAGTAGGTTTTGTAGGATTTTTTTATTTGTTTACAGGATGTAGATGTTGCTGACTAGGCCAACATTTAGTACCCATCTCTTATAGCCCAGAATTCAGTTCAAAATTCACATGCTCCTGCAGCTCAGGAATCACATTTAAATCAGCAGTTTTCCTTCCCTAAAGGATGGCAGTGAATCCGATGCATGAATGGTGGTTATATGGCTATAATTCCAGATTTTTATTGGATTCAAATTTCACCATCTGCCATAGTGGGATGCAAACCATGTCCCAAAAGCATTAAATTTTGGTGTCTGGATAACTAGTCCAGTGACGTTACCACAATTCCACCATTTTCCCTTGTACTGGAACAGCTTGGCCAGGGCAGCAGCAAGTTCTGGAGCACAAGTCTTCAGTGCTCTTGCCAGCATGCTATCAGAGTCAAAAGGTGTGACGCTGGAAAAATACAGCAAGTCAGGCAACATCTGAGGAGCAAGAGAACATTCCTGATGAAAGCTTATGCCCAAAACGTTAATTCTCCTGCTCCTCAGATGCTGCCTAAACTGCTGTGTTTTTCCAGCGCCACACTTCTCGACACTGACCTGCAGTCCTCACTTTCTCCCTGTATGCTGCCAGGGCCCATAGCCTTTGCATGATCTAGTGACTCCAACTATTTCTTGATATCACACACAGTGAATCAAATTAGCTGAAGATTGGCATCTGTGATGCTGGTGTAATAGCCTCCTGGCTGCTACAACACAGATAGATTGCCAACTTGGCCAAACAGCAAGGGATGCTGGGTACATTGACCAAGTGAAACTCTGAAATCAATATACCCATACAGCAGGCACTCTGCAAACACAACAGGCAGGTGCTAATGATATTAATATAACATAAAAGCAACAGTTATTCTGAACAGATACCCCTAACAACATATCCACTAAACAAAGGTCTAGACAGAAAGGTACTGGGTAAAAACAATGACTGCAGATGCTGGAAACCAGATTCTGGATCAGTGGTGCTGGAAGAGCACAGCAATTCAGGCAGCATCCGAGGAGCTTCGAAATCGACGTTTCGGGCAAAAGCCCTTCATCAGGAATAAAGGCAGAGAGCCTGAAGCATGGAGAGATAAGCTAGAGGAGGGTGGGAGTGGGGATAGAGTAGCATAGAGTACAATAGGTCAGTGGGGAAGGAGATGAAGCTGATAGGTCAGGGAGGAGAGGGTGGAGTGGATAGGTGGAAAAGGAGCTGGGCAGGTCGGACAAGTCCGGACAAGTCAGGGGATCGAGTTGCTGGAGGTTAGAAACTAGGATGAGGTGGGGGAAGGGGAAATAAGGAAACTGTTGAAATCCATATTAATGCCCTGGGGTTGAAGTGTTCCGAGGCGGAAGATGAGGCATTCTTCCTCCAGGCGTCTGGTGGTGAGGAAGCGGCGGTGGAGGAGGCCCAGCACCTCCATATCCTCGGCAGAGTGGGAGGGGGAGTTCAAATGTTGAGCCACTGGGCGATGTGGTTGATTGGTGCGGGTGTCTCGGAGATGTTCCCTAAAGCGCTCTGCTAGGAGGCGTCCAGTCTCCCCAATGTAGAGGAGACCGCATCGGGAGCAACGGATACAATAGATGATATTAGTGGATGTGCAGGTAAAACTTTGATGGATGTGGAAAGCTCCTTTGAGGCCTTGGATAGAGGTGAGGGAGGAGGTGTGGGCGCAGGTTTTACAGTTCCTGCGGTGGCAGGGGAAAGCGCCAGGATGGGAGGGTGGGT
>NC_057742.1:42444030-42447092 GCF_004010195.1 Chiloscyllium plagiosum
TACCCTTCCACCGACACTCTCATTTGTTTGGCTGAACTGGTCCTCACCCTTATCAATTTCTCCTTTGAATCTTCCCACTTCCTCCAGACCAAAGGGATAGCCATGGGCACACGTATGGGCCCCAGCTATGCCTGTCTCTTTGTTGGCTACGTAGAGCAGTTGATCTTCCGTAATTACACCGGCACCACTCCCCACCTCTTCCTCCGCTACATTGATGACTGCATTGGCGCCACCTCGTGCTCCCGTGAGGAGGTTGAGCAATTCATCAACTTCACCAACACATTCCACCCTGACCTTAAATTAAGCAGTTTCACAGACCCAGAGACAGAGCCGCAGAGGAGAGATCGACTGCTTACATTTACAACAGACTCAGGAAGTATTGTAACCTTATGGGGCCAAATAGGTTTAGGGAGAGTATGTTTAGCATTAAATATTATTGTAATTTTTTTTCTAATAAAGTTGGGACTGTTTTGCTTTGGTACTGGCTTGTGTTTGTATTGAGTTGACAGCTTGGGTATTATGGGACACTTGGGCAAATTCATTCATAAGGTTCTGATCAGAGTTTCCTGTAACTTGTTTAAACTGTAACAAACAACACGGGACCATTCACTCGGCACCTCTGATTGAAGTTGAATGAAAATACTTCAGCCTTGTCTTTTGCAATAATGGGCTGGGCTCCCTCATCATCAAGCATGGGGATATTTATGAACCCTACAACTTCTGGTAGTTGTTTAATTGAATGTGACTGTTTACGACTGAACGTGGAAAGACTTAGATCTGGTCTGTATGTTGAAAGATTATCCCATGCTGTTGTTCACATGTAATTACCACTGTTTAGCATGTAGCCCTGTGGTATACTTACATAAGATTTGTAAAATATACCACTGCTCCCAAGATGACTTGCTGCACCCTGCAGTGAACCAAGTTAGGTTCTGCAGACTGATGAGTGATATGCCAGGCCATGAGTTTATAGATTGCATTTGAATACAATTCTGTTGCTAGTGATGAGCGACAGCATCTCATGGATGCCCTGTTCTGAGTTGATAGATCTATTCACAGTCTTTTGCATTTCACATGGTGATAGTAAAACTCAATGCTGTGGAGGACATCCTCAATGTGAACACAGGACTTTGTTTCCACAAGGACTGTGCAGTGGCCACACCTACCTGATGGATTGACACTTCTGCAACATTTCACACCAGAGAGAAGGAAAAGAGGTGACTTGACAGAGATGTACAAGGTAATGAGAGAAATAGAGTAGATAGCCAGAGACTTTTCCCCAGGGCAGAAACGATTGTCACAAGGGGTCATAATTTTAAGGTGGTTGGAGGAAGGCATAGGGGAGATGTCAGAGATTGGTTCTTTACGCAGAAAGTGGTGGGTGCGTGCAATGCACTGCCAGCGGTGGTATTAGAGTCAGTTACATTAGGTTTGATTGATCTTAGATTAAGATAAATGCTTGTCACAACATTGTGGGCCGAAGGGCCTGCACTGTGCTGTACTGTTCTATGTTCTAAATCTGCTAGAACTCTTTGAGGACGTAATGAACAGGTTGGTCCAAAGAGAGCCAATGCATGTTATTGACCTTGACTTCAAGAAGGCCTTTGACAAGGTGCCACACAGGAGGGTACTGAATAAGATAAGGGCCCACGGTGTTAGACGCAAGGTGCTACTGTGGATAGAAGCCTGGCTGTCTGGCAGAAAGCAGAGAGTGGGGATAACAGGGTCCTTCTCAGGATGGCAGTCGGTGACTAATGGTGTTCCATGAGGCTCTGCGTTGGGACCACAACTTTTCACTTTATACATTAATGACCTAGATGAAGGAACTCAGGGCATTTTGACTAAAATTGCAGATGACACAAAGAGGAAAAATAGTATTGAGGTGGCAGGGAGGCTGCAGAAGGACTTGGACAGGCTAGGAATGTGGGCAAATTAGGTCAAAAATGACAGATTGAGCTGAGAATAACAGACTAGGCCAAGAGTCACAAGTTAGGCCCAAAATGACAGACCGAGCCAAGAGTGACAGACTAGTCCGAGAATGGCAGACTAAGCAGAAAGTGACAGACTAAGCTAGATTGACAGACCTTGCTAAAGTCCTGAAGGAGGTGTGGATCAGAGCCAAACCAAGGTGTATAAACCTTTCATGAGACACCCTTTGAATTCATATTGGTAGGATTCATACAAATGTGGCGGTTGTAAGGGGGTTCTCTTTCAGTCGGTATTTTCCTCCTCTTGAAGCTCAGTCTGTGGATGGCATTTTGAAGAGTGGGAGGAGGGTAGGGAGGAGCAGGGGAGAGAGGATGATCAGGGCAAAGAGGGCTGGGCATCTGGCTCACACGCAGTCTCAGGGTTGGCACACTCTTTCTCTCCCCCAAACTCTCAAAACTGCCTCCCATGCATTGTCTCATATTCCTTCATTTTACGCAAACTCTCCTCCATTCCCGCCCGTTTACTCTCCCACACATTCTCACACTCTGTCACACACGCATTCACACACTCTATCACACACACATTCACACACTCTCTCCCAGACGCATTCTCACACTCTGTCCCACACGCATTCTCACACTCTCGCCCACACGCATTCTCACACTCTCGCCCACACACATTCACACACTCTCTCCCACACACATTCTCACACTCTCACCCACACACATTCACACACTCTCACCCACACACTTCTCACACTTTCGCCCACACGCATTCTCACACTGTCGTCCACACGCATTCTCACACTCTGTCCCACACGCATTCTCACACTCTCGCCCACACGCATTCTCACACCCGCCCACATGCATTCTCACACTGTCGTCCATATGCATTCTCACAACTCTCACCCACACGCATTCTCGCACACTCTACCACACACATTCTCACACTCTCACCCACGCACATTCTCACACACATTCTCACACTCTCTACCACACACATTCTCACACTCTCGTCCACACACATTCTCACACTCTCTACCACACACATTCTCACACTCTTGCCCACACTCATTCTCACACTCTCTACCACACACATTCTCACACTCTCGTCCACACACATTCTCACACTCT
>NC_057742.1:42448031-42462779 GCF_004010195.1 Chiloscyllium plagiosum
CTCTCTCACTCACTCTCTCTCTCTCACTCACACACTCTCTCTCACACACACACTCTCTCACATACACACTCTCTCCCACACACATTCTCACACTCTCGCCCACACGCATTCTCACACCCGCCCACATGCATTCTCACACTGTCGTCCATATGCATTCTCACAACTCTCACCCACACGCATTCTCGCACACTCTCCCACACACATTCTCACACTCTCACCCACACACATTCACACACTCTCACCCACACACATTCTCACACTCTCGCCCACACTCATTCTCACACTCTCTCACACACACATTCACACACTCTCACCCACACACATTCCCACACTCTCACCCACACACATTCACACACTCTCGCCAACACGCATTCTCACACTCTCGCCCACACACATTCTCACACTCTCTCCCACACACATTCTCACACTCCCTCCCACACACATTACCACACTCTCTCCCACACACATTCCCTTTTACACATTCTCTCACTCTCACACTCTCTGCCATACACACGTTTAAACCTGGGACATACATTTACACTAAAGGAGCACAATTCCACCAGAAAAGTTATTTATCTCAATACCGGATTTGATTGGAGTGACTAAGGTCCTTTCACAAACAGCAGAAGACTCATGGAGAGCAGCAAACTTCTCCCCTGTTGTGATTTATTCAAATACATCAATAAAATGGATTTCCTCCAGTCAGTCACTTAAAGGAAATAGGTTTAAGATCATCATGAGACCAGACGCATTATAGAAGGAATATTATACCAGTTAGGTTGGAAAGAACTGGAGATATTTATACATTGTTACAATGTGACCGTCACCCTTTACCTGCCAGGTTGGGAATCCTTACTGATGCTTAGCACCATGAATATTCACTGCTCTTCCTTACTCTCTGCATCACCCCCAATCACAATCTTCCATCAAAAGAATAAAGATATTATCAAAGTAATGTGATGACACCAGTTCGTTCGGAAAGAATATGGGATACTGGAACAAGAAGCAGAGTTGAAATGAGTGTCTGCAACCTACATTGAAAATGAAATGTTTCATTTATATGGACTATGTGAGTATTAATTGAATAGAAACAGCACAGGCATGATGGCAAAACAGCCTTCTTCTGCAATCTACCATTCCTACCATTCAAAATGATTTCCACAGGGTGTTGACCTGCACTGAGCCCTGGTATATTCACATTTCGTGGCCCGTGTTTTTTTTTTGATCTGCAAAATTGCTTAATAGAACATAGAACATTACAGCGCAGTACAGGCCCTTCGGCCCGCGATGTTGTGCCGCCCTATCATACTAATCTGAAGCCCATCCCACCTACACTATTCCATGTACACCCTGGTATATTCACATTTCGTGGCCAGTGGTTTTTTTTGATCTGCAAAATTGCTTAATAGAACTTAGAACATTACAGTGCAGTACAGGCCCTTCAGCCCTCGATGTTGCGCTGTCCTGTCATACTAATCTGAAGCCCATCCCACCTACACTATTCCATGTACATCCGTTTCCCTGTCCAATGATGACTTAAATGCACCTAAACTTGGCGAATCTACTACCGATGCAGGCAAAGCATTCCATACCCTTACTACTCTCTGAGTAAAGAAACTACCTCTGACATCTGTCTTGTACCTATCTCCCCTCGCTTTAAAGTTGTGTCCCTTCGTGTTTGCCCCATATTGAAAAACGGCTCTCCCGTCCACCCTATCTAACCCTCTGATTATCTTATATGTCTCTATTAGACATCTGTCTTGTACCTATCTCCCCTCGCTTTAAAGTTGTGTCCCTTCGTGTTTGCCCCATACTTGGAAAAAGGCTCTCCCGTCCACCCTATCTAACCCTCTGATTATCTTGAATGTCTCTATTAATGAAAACAGACCTAATCTCATTCACAGATTCTTCAAATGATCATAGAAAGTTTTCCTTGATTAATTATTGCTTCTCAAATCTGGTCTGTCCACTTGCTCAAGTGCATTGACACAAAGCAGAAGTGTTCAAGATGTCTGAATCAAATAGATCCTAAGCATGTGTCCCTCTAATTGCTGATAACAAGGTGATTACAAAAAAAACTTGAAATTTATGCCACCTTTAAAGTCATTTTTAAAAATCTAACCTTCATTCACAAGAACATTACCAGTAACGAAAATTGACAGAGCCTGTGAAGAGATAATGAAATAGATGACAAAACACTTGGTAAGCTTTCAGAAATGTCTTAAAGGAGGGGTCAAAGGTTGAAAGGTTTAGTAAGGAAATTCAAGGGGACCAGGCGGAGTCACCAGTATTGGGACAATTAGAACTAGCAAATGTAACAAGTCAGAATTAGTGGGATTTCGTGCAAAATCTTGGAAGAGTGTGGGATTGGAGGAGATTACAGTTAGCAACCCTTGGAGGGACATGAAAACAATGATGAGAGTGTTAATCAAAGTTAAAAATCACACAACACCAGGTTACAGTCCAACAGGTTTAATTGGAAGCACTAGCTTTCGGAGCGACGCTCCTTCATCAGGTGATAGTCTGATGGACTGTAACCTGGTGTTGTGTGATTTTTAATTTTGTACACCCCAGTCCAACACCAGCACCTCCAAATAATGTTAATCAAAGCATTGTAGTACCAGGTCCCAGGGGATTAGTGAGCGTTGGGATGATGGGTGAATCATGGTGTTGTAGGTTTAGCTAGCAAAACAAAAACCTCTCTGTTTGGAAATGCCTTTGATGTAATGCAAATTGATACATTACCACCTTAAGTACACACACAAATGGAATGATCAGACATGGTGGTACCAGTTGCTGTAAATTTATATCATTGCTCAGTCTCCAAGGAGCCACAGTATATACTGTACATAATTTTTTTTTTACTTTCTAATTGCAGAGTGCTACAGCAAAATATATTTTCCTTTTAACCCTTTCCTAAGGACAGTCAGATATCCTCTGAAGGTCAATACTGTTCTAAACTGAACAGAACAATAACGGTTGCATGATCTTTGAGATGTCTACACGATACTACAAAGTGCTCTTCTCCCTTTGCCCACCAGGTTAAGAAACCTTTGCCGAGCATCATGAACATTCACAGCTCTTGCTCAATCCCTGAGTCAGTCCCTCATAATTCTCCAGTCTCATTGCCCTATCGATACTATCACTGTCCAATCCAGTAATGCACAAACATGTAATAAGTTGCATTCTAAGGTAAGATCCAAGTTAGTGGCTTAATCATAAATCAATTCATTGCTTGGTTTTGGTTGTATACAATCTTTCTCTGCTACAGTGTCTGTGACCAATACACACAGAACTGTTAAGTGCACCTACACAATATATTGAATTGAACAGCAAAATACTCTCGGAAATTAATTAGAGTTTATTGTAACTCTGTACTTTAACAGTTTCAACCTTTCGCTGTCCAAAGGCCAACACTCCCACTCGGGAAAAAAACAGCTCTTTTTAAAAAGTTACCAGTGGTTAGCACTGCTGCCTCACAGCACCAGGGACCCAGGTTCAATTTCAGTTTCATGTGTGGAGTTTGCACATTCTCCCTGTGTCTGTGTGGGTTTCTTCTGGGTGCTCTGGTTTCCTCCCACAGTCCAAAGATGCGCAGGTTAGGTGCAGGAGTGGCCATGCTAAATTGCCGGTGGGTGTCCAGGAATGTACAGGTTACATGGACTAGCCATTGAAATATAGGGTTACAGTGGATAGGGTAGGTCTCGGTGGAATACTGTTTGGATAGTCAGTGTGGACATGCTGGGCTGAATGGCCTGCTTCCACACTGTAGGGATTCTATCAAATCAACTGTTTTATTAATTAGACAAAAAAAATTACAAGCACTGCCCAAAAGTGACATGGTAATAACAACAACAGAGAGGAAGGGGACTAAATTAAAGTGAGGTTGGAAGGGGAGGTAAGGCATTCCACCTCCTGTGGTCCCACCTCACTTTTCTTTTGTCTTTTCTTAACCATTTTATATCCAGAGATACTGTAACATACCTCTACATTTTTCCACCATCAAATCACCCGTGTTTCAAATTAAACAAAACATTTATAAGCAAAAACATCATTTCTTTACATCCCAAGGTGTTTTCCTTTCCTCACGACGAAATCACCAATTTTCAGGTTATCCAATGCCACTAAATCATCCATGTTTCCAATCAATGCCCAATTTACACACAAAGTCCGTAAGGAGTGCAGCAAAAATGAAACCACGTGGAGGAAGGGAGGGAGACCGAGAGGGGATTAAATCAAAATGGAGTTGGAAGGGGACATGAGACACTCCATCCCCTGTGGTGTCCACCTTTCTCTAAAGGCATTGAGAGTACTGATGGACACCACTTGCTCCCTCTCCAAGCACACCCAGGCATAAAGGTTTCCATGGAATAAGAGTAGGCAGTCAGGAAATCTGAACCACTCCACAACCCACTGCCTCGATCTGTTCATGGTCCGCCTTGTCCATGAAAAGCCATTTGAGGAGGTCACCCAACTTCACCACCCTCACAACACTCCTACCTCCCCACCTGCAACGCCCCACACTGAATTCCCAAAGATCAGGAGCATCGGGCTGAAGGGTAACCAAAAGCGTATGAAAAGAACAAAATAGGAGGTGCATTCACCCATAACCATAGTCCACCATACATGTTCCATACTCTCCACTGCACAGCAAAATAAGCAATTGAGTTGGTGGCTTATGAACTTCCACACTCTGCACTTACATGGGACTGCTGTGTGTCACACCCTCTCCTCTACAACTGGTCCACATGGAAGATGGGAGGAGTCCCACATAACGAGACCTCCACTCGGATTCCCACTGGCCAGTGTTAAATAAGCCCGTACAGGGAGGGGGTGACGGTGCCGAAGTGAATGGCGTGTATCAGCAGCTCAAGATTGGGCATCCATGAGGTGCTGTGGGCCATCAACTGCAGCAGAATTGTACTCCAGCACAACCTGTCACTTCATGGCCCGGTATATCCCCCACTCAACCATTACCATCAAGCCAGGAGAACAATTCTGGTTCAATGGAGGGTATGCCAGGACCAGCAACGGACATACCTGAAGATGAGGTGTCAATCGAGATGAAGCTACCAAACAGCACTACTTGTGCAAATATTACAAGCGGCAAGTGATAGACACCACTAAGCGATCCCAGCAAGTGATAGACACCACTAAGCGATCCCAGCAAGTGTTAGACACCACTAAGCGATCCCAGCAAGTGATAGCGCTAAGTGATCCCAGAAACAATAGATCAGATCTCAGCTCTGCAGTCCTGCCACATCCAGTTGTGAACGGTGGTGGACAATTAAACAATTCATCAAGGCAGCGGCTCCACAAATATCCCCAAACTCAATGATGGAAGAGCCCAGCGCATCAGTGCAAAAGATAAGTCTGAAGCATTCACATTAATCTTCAGCCACAAATGCCAAGTGGATTGATCTATCTCAACATGCTCCAGCATCACAGATACCAGTCTTCAGCCAATTCAATTCACTCTATAAGACACCAAGAAACATTTGGAGACACTGAATACAGCAAAGGCTATGAGCCCTGACACCATTCCAGGAATTGGATCGAATACTTGTGCTCCAGAACTTGCTGCTCCCCGAGCCAAGCTGGTCCAATACGGTTACAACACCGGCATCTACCTGACAATATGGAAAATTGCCCAGGTAAATCCGATACATAAAATACAGGATAAGTCCAACCCAGCCAATTATTGCTCCATCAGTCTCATTTCAATCATCAGTAAAGTGATGGAAGGTGTGACCAACAGCGCTATCAAGCAGCACCTTCTCAGAAATAACCTGCTCAGTGACGCCCAGTTTGGGTTCCAACCAGGGCCACTCAGCTCCTGACCTCATTACAGCCTCGGTTCAAACATGGACAAAAGAGCTGAATTGCGGAAGGGAGGAGAGAGGGACAGCCCTTCACATCAAGGCTGCATTCAACCAATTGGAGCATCAAGGAGCCCCAGTAAAACTGGAATCAATGGTGTCAGGGAGTAAACTGGAGCCATACCAATGGTCAGCACCATTCACGATTTCTCAGATACTAAAGTAGTCCATCTTCAAATGCAACAAGATCTGGGCAGACTTGAGCTGACAGGTAGAAAATGATACTCATGCCACATAAATATTGGGCAATGATCCAGTCAGAGACAATCTAATCATCATCCCTTGACATTTAATGGCGTTACCATCACTAAATCCCCCCAATATCAATATCCTGGGGGCTACCACTGACCAGAAACTCAACTGGACTAGCCAGATAAATACAATGGCTATAAAAGGAGGTCAGAGGCGAGAGTAAATCATCTCCTTAGTTCTCAAACCCTGTCCACCATCCACAAGGCACAAGTCAGGAGTGTGATGGAATACTCCCCACTTGCCTGGATGGGTGCAGCTCCAACAACACTCAAGAAGCTTGACCCCATTGAGGATAAAGCCCATGCTTTTGGTACCACATCTACAAATATCCCCTCCCTTCACCACCGACACTCAGGAGCAGCAGTGTGTTCTGTCTATAAGATGTACTGAAAACATTCATCAAAGATCCTTAAACAGCACCTTCCAAACTTACGGCAATTTCTATCTCAGAAGGACACAAGTAGCAGGTAAATGGGAACAGCAGCACCCACAAGTTCCCCTTCAAGCCACTCACCATCCTGATTTGGAAATATATTGCTGGTCATTTACTGTGACTGGGTAAAAATCAAAGACTCCCTCCCTAATGACATTGTGGGTCAACCTTCAGCACATGGATTGCAGCAGTTCAAGAAGCTAAAAATCACACACCAGGTTATACTCCAACAAGTTTGTTTGGAAGGACTAGCTTTTGGAGCGCTGCTCCAAAACCTTGTATTTCCAAATAAACCTGTTGGACTATAACCTGATGTTGTGTGATTTTTAACTTTGTCCACCCCAGTCCAACACCAGCACTATATCATAGTTCATGAAGGCAACTCACTACCAACTTCTCAATGGGCAAACTGGGATGGGGAATAAATACTAGCTAGCCAGCAATGGCCATATCCCATGAGTGAAAACAAATAAAGCCAATACAGGAAACGGCTCCACACCAGGCAGAAAAACATAGAGGGCATTCCCTTGAGGCAACTCAGGTTGGGGGCCCTGGGTTGCTGAGGGAAGTTCTGGAAGTTGGGACCAATGTGAAATGCTATCTGAGCAGAGATGCATGCAGACGATATTCCACCGCACACCTGAGCATCCTCCAACTGCTGGTTCAAGCACCTGCCATTTTCAGGTGACAGATGGATCAGCTGGGCATCCACCATCACTCCACTAAGTACCCAGCTCGTAAATAAAAAATCTAATGAGCATCACCACTTCTCAATCTCTCAAAAGTATTGAACTTTTTTTTTACTTGAATTATTTGACCTCAGTTTGCAGATCCCCAAAATTAACCTGAGGACTTCTTCAATCCCTGAAAACTCAGGGATGGCTCAACACTGTTAATCTGGGAGCAGGTTGGAGTCACTCCTTCCAAAGAACACAATAAGACCAGGAGCAGAAACAGCCCAATGGGTCTGCCCTGCCATTCAGTGACACGAAAATGAGTGGCATAGTGGACAGTAAAGAAGGTTATTTCAGAGTACACTAGGACCTTGATCAGATAGGCCAATGGGCCAAGGAGTGGCATATGGAGTTTAATTTAGATCAACGTGAGGTGTTGCATTTTGGTAAAGCAAACCAGGGCAAGACTTAATGGTAGAGTCCTGAGGAGTGTTGCTGAATAAAGGGACTTTGGAGTGCAGGCTCATAGCTCCTTGAAAATGGAGTTGCAGTTAGATAAGATAGTGAAGAAGGCAATTAGTACACCTGCCCTTATTGGTCAGTGCATTAGGCATAGAAATTGAGTGGTCATGTGCGGTGTACAGGACATTGCATTAGGCCATTTTTGGAATACTGCACTCAATTTTGGTCTTCCTGCTTTAGCAAGGATGTTGTGAAACTTGAAAGGGTGCAGAAAAGATTTACAAGGGTTGGAGGTTTTGAGCTACAGGGAGAGGAGAATAGGCTGGGGCTGTTTCCCTGGAGTGTCGGAGGCTGAGGGGTGACCTGATAGAGAGGTTTATAAAATCAGGAGGGGCATGGATTTGGTAAATAGCCGAGATCTTTTTTCTCAAGGTAGGGAAGTCCAAAACTAGAGGGCATAGGTTTAGGGTGAGAGGGGAAAGATCTAAAAGGGACCTAAGGGGCAACTTTTCACGCAGAAGGTGGTGCGTGTTTGGAATGAGCTGCCAGAGGAAGTGGGGCAGGCTGGTACAATTACAGCATTTAAAAGGCATCTGGATGGATAGGAACAGTTCAGAGGGATTTGGGACAAATGCTGGTAAATGGAACTAAATTAATTTAGGATATCTGGTCAGCATGGACCAAAGGGTCTGTTTTCTGCGACACTGTTTCTCTATGACACTTTCCTGTTTTTTCCCCATCACCCTTCATTTGTCTAAGAATTAAAAATCTATCTCAGCACTGAGTATACTTAATCATCCACACTCCACAGCCCACTCCAGTAATGAAGTCTACAGATTTACAGCTTGGTGAGAAACATTTCTTTCTTCTCTCTGTCTTAAACAGGCAACATCTTACTCTGAGGTTATACCTTCTGGATCTAGACTCTTCCAAAAGCGAAATAATCTCTCCACATTCCAGCCTTGACAAGACAGAGAGGCAGAATTCAGACAGAGGTTTTAAGGAGATTTCAAGGCATGGTCACTGTGGAGAATCATTATGTGTGTTGAAATAGAGGCTGGGGGAGGATAAATATCTCAGGCAGAATGGAGTTGTGCTGAGCCTGGAAGGCTCACTGGTCCTGGAGAGCATTCAGTAATTCAGTAGTGGGACAATGAGAAGATTAATAGAGGCAGGAGCGCTCTGGGGCCTAGCTTCAGGTCGTGAGCTCATTGAACTTGTCATAAACAGACACATGAAAGGAAAGTTCGAGAAACTCAAATGATCTGGCAGCATCTATGGACAGAGAAACAGAGTTAACATTTTGAGCTTCTTCAGAACTTCAGAAAACTTCCTCACTCCCCATTTCACTTCCCCATGTAATCACAGAAGATGTAACACTTCTCCATTCATCTCCTCCCTCCTCACTGTCAAAGCCCCCAAAACATACTTTGCCGGCAAAACAGCATTTCACTTGTACTTTTTTTCAGTCCAGACTGCTGCATGCACTGCTCACAGTGCTGTCTTCATTACACTTCACCACAAAGGTTTGCTATAAATTTTGTGTCTTACAATCTTATATTCCACAACCACCTGATGAAGGAGCAGCGCTCTGAAAGCTAGTGCTTCCAAATAAACCTGTTGGACTATAACCTGGGGTGTTGAGTGATTTTTAACTTTGTACACCCCAGTCCAACATGGGCACCTCCAAATCATGCTTTACATTGGTGGGACCAAACACAGGCTGAGTGACTGCCCATGGAAATGACCCAGACCTTCCAGTTGCTTCTCAAATCAATAAAACCACTTTGCTACATCAGTTCTGATGAACTGATACATTGCAGGTGAAACATTAACACTATTTGTCTCTACACAGAGGCTGCCAGACCTGCTGAAATTCTCCAGCATTTTCTATATTTGTTTCAGGTTGAAGGTTTTCAAGAAGGAGTTATATAGTTCTAAGAGCTAACAGGATCAAAGGGAATGGGGAACAAGGTATTGAGTTAGATGCTTAGCATTAATCATAATGGAATGGCCTACTCCTGCTTCTACTTTGAATGTTTTTACCTGGAGCCTCCTCAGTATTTTGCTTTTACTTCACCAAACTGACTTTTGCTTCACACACAAAAACCCCACGCTGCCCTTACACATACCAACTCCCACTCTCCTCACACCCTCACTCTCCGCACTTGCCCCTCACACAAAGACACACAGAATTGCATGTGGTGATATACAGTTCCTTTCCTTACCCAGGATTCCATTTTGTTTCTCAATGTTGGGTTTTTGTACTTGCACGTTCTTCTCCCCATCCCCACAAACATCTCGTCTGTCCCCAGTCACCCAACACAGACACTTGGCAAAGACTCAAAATTGTTTACAGCCCTCTTTGAACACTGTAAAGGCATCAACTTTCCCGACAATGCAGCCACATACATTATAATGGGGAACATTGTTTTAAATTCAGGCTGCTGACCAAACTTTTACCAGACAAATAGCTTGCATAAATATAAAGTTACTCTGGCTTCTTATGCAAATTATTCATACATAGAACATAGGACTGTCCAGCAGTTTGTTAACGTTAGAGAGCAGGAGGGACAGTTGCTTGAATTTAGACTGTCGAGAGGAGCCTGGTTTCTCAATGCCAATGCCATCATGCCTTGTGATTTCTAAAAGTCTGTGGTGAAGAGGAGAGACTTCTCTCTCAGTCGAAGGGGTCCTGGGTCAGAGGAGTCAGAGAGTCCACGACAGAGATTTGAACGAAGCATCACCGATGACACACCAAAGCAGCACAAACGTCATACCAACGACTCATATTCCCTCTCAGGTGGGAGTAAAAGATCCCAATGCACTATCCCTAAAGAAGAGAACTGTTTGATAGCCCTCAATCAAAACATAAAGAGATGATCTTATCTACATAATTGCTGCCTGTGGGATCTTGCTGTGCATAAATTGAATGTTGGGATTGACACACTTCAACAGTGATGACACGATAGAAATATGTTATTGTCTTCAAGATGTGACATCTTAAGGCAATGCAAAGCTGTTGTCCTTCAATGGCATTTGAGTGTCTTTGTTGATGATGGAATCCTCCACCCTCTTAAAGGGCAGAAGCCTTTGGGGTAAAATTTGTTTGAGTAGCATTGAAATAAATCTTTGATCCTGAATGTAATTGTTGGTGGGATGGTTTCTGTCTAATGCTTCCCTCCCAACTCATCAGCGTGCCACAGTAACAGTTCTGTGCAGGGTGGGGTTGCATTAAGCAAGCTGCTCTATGGCCCACCCATCATTGTGCAAGTTCACCCCCTTGCCAACAGGACCCATGTCACAGAGAATCGCATGCAGAGGAACGGCAGGAGTCCGCTACAGACAATGCAGCTGTTCTGAGCAGTAACAAAACACCAAGAATGTAGGATTGGTTCAGTTTCATTCATAGAATCATCAAGCATTAAAAGAGACCATTCAGCCCATCTGTCCCACACTTATATTCCCTGAAAATGTTTACATAGTTACTCAATTCCCCTTTGAAAGTTGTTACTGAATCCCTTCTAGCATCTTTGCAGATCTCGATGGATATGTAAAAGATTCTCTTCAAATCTTCCGATTCTTTTGCCAAGTGCCATAATCTGTGTCCTCTGATTACCACCTGCTGATGGAAACAGTTTCCCCCAGACAACTCTATCAAAACGCCTCATAATTTTGAACCCTTCTGTTAAATCTCATTTATCGTTCTCAGCTTTAAGCTAGTATAGTACAAAAATAGCTCATTACCAAAACTACAAACATAATTCTGTACAAATGTGATGAAGTTAAACTTCACCCTTGTTGACCAGCATGCTACCTTTAACACGGTTGACCATCCTCCCCCTAACACCTCTATATTGTTCCCCAGATCATGTAGGACTGCTTTTACCTAATTCCATACCTACCTTTCAGTGCTTTTCTGTTTGTCATCTACAAACCACCCATGAGCAACATCAAATGAAGGCACAGCATTGATTTTTATATATAAGCTAATGACACACAGCTTAATCTCACCACCACTTCTCTTTAACTCCTTCACTGCTGCTAACATATTTGTTTGAGGAGAAAGTGAGGTCTGCAGATGCTGGAGATCAGAGCTGAGAATGTGTTGCTGGAAAAGCGCAGCAGGTCAGGCAGCATCCAGGGAACAGGAGAATCGACGTTTCGGGCATAAGCCCTTCTTCAGGAATGAGGAAAGTGTGCCCAGCAGGCTAAGATAAAAGGTAGGAAGGCGGTGCTGAGCTCGATGGATTTGACTGAGACAAGGTGGGGGGAGGGGAAATGAGGAAACTGGTGAAATCCGAGTTCATCCCTTGTGGTTGGAGGGTTCCTAGGCGGAAGATGAGGCGCTTTTCCACCAACCGTCGTGTTGTTGTGGTCTGGCGATGGAGGAGTCCAAAGACCTGCATATCCTTCAACTCCCCCTCCCACTCCACCAAGTGTTGAGCCACAGGGTGGTTGACCTCTCCGCCCCCACCTCAGTCTGACCTATCACCCTCACCTTGACCTCTTTCCACCTATCACATTTCCGGCGCCCCTCCCCCAAGTCCCTCCTCCCTACCTTTTATCTTAGCCTGCTGGACAAACTTTCCTCATTCCTGAAGAAGGGCTTATGCCCGAAATGTCGATTCTCCTGTTCCCTGGATGCTGCCTGACCTGCTGCGCTTTTCCAGCAACACATTCTCAGCTAACATATTTGTTTGCTTATCTAACATCCAGTACTGAATGAACAGAGATTGCCTCCAATTAAACATTGGGAAGACTGAATCAATTGTTTTCTGCCCACACTTGCTGAGATGATGGCACAGTGGTAATGTTACTAAATTAATAACCTGGAACGTCAGGTTAATATTCCAAGGAAATGAATTCAAATCCCACTATCAGAGATGTTTCAATTTTTTTAAAATTGTAGAATAAATAGCAAGTCTAATAATGACTGCATAATTACTGTTGATTGTTGTAAAGACCCATCTCATTCACAAATGTTTTCTAGGGACAGAAATCTGCCATCCATACCCAGTCTGGCCTAGTTATGGTCCCAGAACCACAGCAATGTGATTGATTTTTAATTGCCTTCAGGGTAATTAGAAATGGGTAATAAATGTTGGCCCAGCCAGCATATGAACAAATAAAATAATTCCAAACTCTCTTTCCAAATGACTGACTCCTCCCATTTTCCTGTCCTGACAATTTCAATGTTTTGAATATCTATACCTCCAGCTCGTTCTGTTCCTGTCTTCAAATTGTACTGTTGCATCATATTGATTCTCTTCATCTTTCTTTCCAAAATGGATCACCTCATATGTCTCTGAGACTATATCTATAATACCCATGTTGTGGCTGCTAATGCATGTCACAAAAAGCAGTGATGCTAATATCAATTTTGCGGTGATACTGTACACATCCTTCCACCTGAAAAAAACAACTGTTCACCTCTATTCTCTTCTTTCTTTTCCTCAACCAAATGCACATCCATATGGTCACTGCCTTTTTAACTCCATGGGCTTCAATTATGTAGAAATTCTATTATTAAATGTCTTTTGAAAGTCAGACACACATCAATGTACTAGACTTGACAGCCCTCTCCATTACAGCATCAATCTGTAAACAATGTAGTTAATAGCATAAAATTCCAAAGGGATATCGATAGACCAAGTGATAGGGCAAAACTGTAGTCGATGGAGTTCAATGTAAGCAAGTGGTTATCTATTTTGGACTTAAAATGGAGAGATCAGAGTACTTTCTCAATGGTATGAAATTAAATACAGTGAAAGTCCAAAGAGACTTGGGGCTTCAGGTATATAGGTCTTTCAAAAGCCACAAACAGCTGCAGGAAATAATCAAGAAAGCTAATGGAATGTTGGCCTTTCTATCAAGAGGGCTGGAATGTATGGATGCAGAAATTCTGCTGAACTGTCCAAAACCCTGTAAGACCCTCACTTGGAGCACTTTGAACAGATCTGAGTGCCACACCTTAGGAAGGATACGTTGATCTTGGATGAAGTGTAATGAAGATTTACAAAAATGATACCTGGACTTCAGGGGTTAAGTTATGAGGAGAGATTATACAACTGAGGCAGGTTTTCTCTAGAATTTAAGAGGTTAAGGGATGATCTGATTGAAGTCTTCAATTATTAGCCGGAAAAGACAGAGCGGACAAAGATAAGTTATTTCCAGTAGTTGGAGATTCGAGAACTAGGGGGCATAGTCTGAGAATTAGGGCCAGGCTGTTGAGGAGCAATCATAAGAAGCACCTATACACACAAAGGGTGGGAGTCTTTTGGAACTCTTCCACAAATGGTAGTGAATGCTGGATCAGTTATCTGTTTCACATCTGAGATAGATTTTTCTTGTTGAGCCATGGTGTTAAGGGTCATGGACCAAAGGCAGGTATATGGAATTTGGCCACAAATCAGTAAAAATCTCACTGAATGATGAAACAGGCTCAAAGGGATGGATGGTCTACTCCTGCCCCTATATTCAGCCAAACTGGAGGACACCCGAAAGAAGTGAATGTTGTTACAGGGATGGAAACTTGTCAAAATTAACATAAGCAAAATAACAATAAATTATAAAATACTGACACTGAGTTGTTACAAATCCCCAGGAGCAAGAGGTTGCCATTCCAAGGATTTAAAGGAAATTGGTGTGGACACCTTAACTACAACTACAACCCTTTCAAGATGTTGTGAAACTTGAAAGGGTTCAGAAAAGATCTACAAGGATGTTGCCAGGGTTGGAGGATTTGAGCTATAGGGAGAGGCTCAACAGGCTGGAGCTGTTTTTCCCTGGAGTGTCAGAGGCTGAGGGATGACCTTATAGAGGTTTACAAAATTATGAGGGGCGTGGATAGGGTAAATAGGCAAAGTCTTTTCCTTGGGGTCAGGGAGTCCAGAACTAGAGGGCATAGGTTTAGGGTGAGAGGGGAAATATATAAAAGAGACCTACGGGGCAACTTTTTCACGCAGAGGGTGGTACGTGTATGGAATGAGCTGCCAGAGGAAGTGGTGGAGGCTGGTACAATTGCAACATTTAAGAGGCATTTGGA
>NC_057742.1:42463468-42467528 GCF_004010195.1 Chiloscyllium plagiosum
CACCACAAACCCCAGGAACCCCATCCAGGACAAACATATAAATAGAAAGCAGGAAACAACAGCTTCGCTTCACTTGGAGGTCGCCACTGATGATGTTACCTAGCCAGGTAATGAAACATCTGGATATCAAACCTACAGCTCAGCGAGCAAACCTACACTAAATTAGATTGGATATTTTCTAAACAATCTGTCAAGGGATTTTATTACAAATGTTTGGAGCAAGTGCAACTTTTACCCAGGCCTCCAAGTACATTGGTAGGAACACAGCCACTGCACCACAAGAGCCCTGACATTTATGTAAAATGATTAAACATTAAGAAAGGTGAAAGAAGGAATCCAGCACATCAGGCCAATTAGTTGAGTACAAGAACTAAGACTGATAGTCCACTGCAGTACTGATGAGATTACCAAGGGACAGAGACACCATCTTTGAGATAAAATATTAAACTGGGATCCCATTTGCTTTATGGATGAATGCAAAATACCTCAACACATTATTTCAAAGTATAGGGCAGTTATCCCCAGCTGCCTGGGGAATTGATCCTTCAATTAACATCATCAAATAGCCAGTGGCTGGTTGGAGTGTTCTGAGATTCCAGCGAACACTTCAAAACGTATTCACTGAGTACAAAGTGCTTTGAGATGTCCAGTAGTTGTAATAAATGCTATATCATTTGACTTTTTCTTTTACTTTTTAATATACATGGGACTTCCAGCAGACATTTGATGATTTTCCTTTCAGAGACAGTTAGCTAAAGTTGAAGCTCATGGACTTCCAGGCAAAGTATCAGTCATGAAATTGACTGAGAGGCCTGACTAAAGGAGTAGGCATAATGCTCAAATAATTTAATTCACAGGATGGCTACTGTATCCACAGCAATCTGTGTTGTGACCTCAAGGTATTTATTCATGACCAAGGTGATGCAAACCAAGGGGCTTAAGAGATATGACAAAAAGATGGGAATAGGGAAGTCATACACTGATGATCTCACTGAATGGCAGGACAACTCAAGAGATAAGTGGCCATCTCCTTTTCCTACACTTTTTCACCTTAATCGATGCTGGCTGTTGTTTCAATCATATGCTATTTCAAGTGACAATAAATTGTATCACAGTGTAGAAAGAATCACAGAAAATGCTGGAGAAACTAGTTCTGAAGAAGAGTAGACTCAAAATGATAACACTGTTCCTCTCTCCACAGGTATTGTCAGACCTGCTGCGTTTCTCCAGCATTCTCTGGGATGGTTTCAGCATCTGCAGTAATGGGCAGTAATTACTGTCAGTGTAACGACTCTAAACATTTCCCTACAATTGACAATAGACTTACAAGTCTGAAACTATCGGATTTACTCCATTTTTGGATAAGGGTGTAACATTCACAGCCCTCCAGTCCTCTGACACTGTCCTGGTGCCTCAGGAGAATTGAAAGAATGTGGTCAGAGGCTCCTTTACTTCCCTCAGTAATGCAGAATATAACCCATGCAGGTAGGATGACATTTCTATTTTGAATGTTACCAATCTTAAAGAGAAACTCCTCTTCACCTACAGTAGCAACAACTTACATTTATGTAGCACCTTTAATGCAATGAAATATCCCAAGCGACTTCATGAAGTGGACATATACATCCAGTTATATACAAAGATATCAGGTCAGCTGGCCACAAACTTGGTCAAAGAGAAAGTTTTAATGAGTATGTTTTTAATGAATCAGTTTTAATGTCCATGTACACCATCACTTTCCAAAATCAGCATTCCATTCGGCGTGTCCATAACCTCAGAGGAATCTCAGAGTTTTCCCAACCAATATTCCTTCATCTTTTCAACCAGATCTCACTCTTTCACTACACACACACATGCTTCCACACCTCAGATTTACCAACCCAAATGATTCACACTAAACATAGGAAATTAAAAATGAGTTGAAAGGTTGGACTGCGAATGACATTGTGCAGTTACTCCACCTGCTCTTGAGCTGACACACCCAGGAACAGCACAGCGGCCATTAGCTGCTCTGGAACTGGTGACACCAAAGGAAAACAAACAACTGAGCAAGTCGATTCATAAAACTCACTGTCACACAGCATAATCTCTATCAACGCATCGGGACTGAGAAGATGCCATTGGCATTTAGGTTTTATAAAATGGGAAAAACTTGCAGCTACAAGCCATGCATCAACAGTTATCCTCTGTGTGACTTCCCAGTTCAATGTAAAGAAAATCCAATGGTATTGTTTTAAAAAGCAGAGCAGTGTTCCCCAGCATGCACACTAACAGCTATCCCTCAGTCAATAGCATTAAAACAGATGATCTGGTCGTTATCACATTGTTGTCTGTGAAAGCTTGCAGTGTACAAATTGGTGCAACATTTCCTGGGTGAAAGGGAGGACTGCAGATGCTGGAGATCAGAGTCTAGATTAGAGTGGTGCTGGAAAAGCACAGCAGGTCAGGCAGCATCCGAAACTGGTGAAGTCCACGTTGATGCCCTGGGTTTGAAGGGTCCCGAGGGGGAAGATGAGGTGTTCTTCCTCCAGGCATCGGGTGGTGAGGGAGTGGCGGTGGAGGAGGCTCATCCTCGGCATGTCCTCAGCAGAGTGGGAGGGGAGATGAAGTGTTCAGCCACGGGCTGGTGGGGTTGATTGGTGCGGGGATCTCCGGGACACCCGCTATGTGTCCCACTGATGTGTTGCTGGAAAAGCACAGCAGGTCAGGCAGCTTCCGAGGAGCAGGGGAGTCGATGTTTCGGGCAGGACCCTTGTTCAGGACTCTCGTCCTCCTCGAATGCTACCTGATCTGCTGTGCTTTTTCCAGCCCCACATTTTACTGAGTCTAACTCTCCAGCATCTGCAGTCCTCACTACCTCCTGATTATTTTTAATCAACCTAGTCAGACATGTTATGATACACCTTCAGAGAGCAGGTGAGATTTAAACTGAAATCTTTGAGCCCAGATGGAAGGACATTACCACTGCATGACAAGACTTCTAGAATGAATCAGTCTGAGGACCTTTTGCTCGTATAGCAAACATAATAATCACTCCACTATTTAGGAGAAAGTGAGGGCTGCAGATGCTGGAGATCAGAGCTGAAAATGTGTTGCTGGAAAGGCGCAGCAGGTCCCACTCCACTATTTACTCAATTCTATGATCAATTTAATGTCCTTTCCTGAATTTATCCATGTTTCTATCAATTTGTTCACAGAGCCTGCTTTGAGTTTCAATAATGTGATTTGTTCAGCAGCTCCAGTAATGAAACCTTACTGGGCAAAGCACTATCAAACACTGGGCTATAATAATATCACCATAAACCTCCGATCCATGATTGCAAGGTGTTCAGCTGCTATCAGCGGTCATGTTGTGTTTGTTCTATGTAGCTAATAGATAGATAGCCACTCCTCGGGCTGTACCATTAACTGATAACATACAATGATTGTGCTCATCAGTGGCATTACTAAATCTCCAACAATTTATGATTTGGAGACGCTGGCGTTGGACTGGGGTGTACAAAGTTAAAAATCACACAACACCAGGTTATAGTCCAACAGGTTTAATTGGAAGCACACTAGCTTTCGGAGCGACTCTCCTTCAGCAGGTGATAGTGGAGGGCTCGATCGTAACACAGAATTTATAGCAAAAATTTGCAGTGTGATGTAACTGAAATTATACATTGAAAAATTGATTGTCTGTTAAGCCTTTCATCTGTTAGAATACAGTGATAGTTTCACTTCTTTCACCTTTTTTTTAAAGTTGCATTCTCGGGTTAGCTGTTAACAATGGTGATAGTGAGACAATATGTTGAAGGTGTTGGCCCCCTGTGTTCTCTGTCTATGCCATCATGTTTAGGTTGGTTCTAATTTAAAAAGTGAGATAATGAAGTTTTACATGAATTCATGCAGTTTTTGAGCAAAGTACAATGTAACCCTGAAAGTACAAATTCACCACACAAAATATATGCGTGCATGTGGGTCTTTGTCTGTCTGTCTGTGTGTCTGTCTGGGTTGGGGGTGTGAGAAAGTGTATGTGTGTGTATAGTGAGTGCAGAGTGTCTTAAGTCTGTGAGGGGGT
>NC_057742.1:42467586-42493635 GCF_004010195.1 Chiloscyllium plagiosum
TAGTGCAATGGTGATCACCTGTAATGTGACATGAACCCAAGGTCCCGGTTGAGGCCCTCCCTATGGGTACCGAACTTAGCTATCAGTCTCTGCTCAGCCACTTTCCTCTGCTGCCTGTCCCGAAGTCCACCTTGCAGGATGGTCACACGAAGGTCCGAGGCTGAATGTCCTGGACCACTGAAGTGTTCCCCAACTTTTTAGATTAGAATCAATCTGAACATGATGGCATAGACAGAGAACACAGGGGGCCAACACCTTCAACATATTGTCCAGCTATCACCATTGTTAACAGCTAACCTGAGAATGCAACTTCAAAAAAAAGGTTTTGTGATTTACACATGAAAGAAGTGAAACTATCACTGTATTCTAATAGATGGAAGGCTTAACAGACAATCAATGTTTCAATGTGTAATTTCAGTTACATCACACTGCTATATTTTTGCTATAAATTCTGTGTTACGATCGAGCCCTCCACTATCACCTGATGAAGGAGCGTCGCTCCGAAAGCTAGTGTGCTTCCAATTAAACCTGTTGGACTATAACCTGGTGTGTGTGATTTTTAACTTCCAACAATTTAGTGAATCAAGCTGTACAGTAAACATTGCTTGAAAGGCAAGTAGTGCTGAAGTGGAGATTTTATACCAGTCGATCATACTGTAGAATTATTCACTGTGAGTTTTACTCAATCAGGCAAGTCCAAATTGTCCATTAACTCAACACTGGTCTGGTAAGGTTCCAACTGGAACCCCAACCAGAGCTCTTGTCCTCACAGCGTGATCTCGGTCAGTGCTCCATGCACCTTGCAATTTGTATTTATAGGAAGGCCATGCTCCTTTACTCAACTGCAAGTCTATTCCTTGGTAAATGCCATGATGTGGAGCAGCTGGTGTTGGACTGGGGTGGACAAAGTAAAAATCACACAACACCAGGTTATAGTCCAGCTTTCAGGGAAGGAGCAGCGCTCATGTGGCAGGAGGCCAAACAGATCAGTGTGCCTTCAACTTTCACTCACATCGGAGCTGATCTCAGCTGAGGTGGGTCTTCGTATTCAAGGAGGGCCAGGTCAGTCAGGGAGAAACAGGCAGCAGGAGTTACCCAAGGGTTGCACTCCTAACAAACAGCCAACGGCTACCAACCTGGAAGTGCACATTAGCAGAGCAGGATTGCCCAAATAATCAACATGGTGCAATCCACAGTCAAATAACGTATCAATTCTCAAATAGAGCTATTGAATGAAGAATGGCAGCTGTGTAAGATATCACAAGGCAAGGAGAAAACAGATAAAAAATACCATTTGGATCTGTGCTGAGAATGGGATGAAATCTTAGGCATTAAAAATCACAGAATTGAAATGTAGAATAAACTGGAATGTTGATAACAGCCACAGTCGCCCAACAGGTTCAACGTCATTCAGCTACCGTATGCTGAGACTGTAAACTCACCCACTGCTCAGTAAACCTTCCTTCTGAAAATGATTTTCCAAGTGATCCCAGCTCACCACAGACAATCCTTCCCTACCCTATGATTAGTAACTTTCTTCAAGCATGCTCCCAGAAACTGTCCAGGGGCTCCTGCAAGGAAGCACCAAGAATACACCACGATCAATCTATTGTACCTGGCAGGAAAATCAGACAGAAGGAAAGACAAACACATTCTTAGTAACTGGGGTTGGGCAGCTTACAATCATCCACCATCCTTCTAAACACCCTCTCAGACTGTACTGAGTGAGTGACTGTAAATCCACTGTACGAGTTAGAGTATAACATTACAATTATATAGCACTTTTCACAATTCACTACCATCACCTTCTCAAGGGCAACTAGGGACAGGTAATAAATGCTGACCAGCTAGCAATGCCCACATCCCACAAATGAATTTTTTCACAATTCTCAATACATCCCAGTGCTCTTGACAGGTAATTAAGTACTTTTCAAAGTGGAGTTCCTATTTCAATGTAAGATAAGCAGCAAGCAAATTCTCACAACGCAATCCCAGATAAGCAATAAAATAATCAGATTATCTGTTTTTAAGTGATAGTTGAGTGATAAATACTGAGCAGCAGTAACCCTACCTGCTCTTGTTCGAATACAGGCAGAGAGCTTTCACATCCACCTGGGATGTGGAGGATCAGTGCTTACAAATAAACCTGTTGGACTATAACCTGGTGTTGTGTGACTTTTAACTTATCCACCTGGGAGGCAGTTTTTCCATACTAAAGCTATTATTATTTTAATGTTTTTATACACCTTTGATCTCTAACTTCAAAGGAAGACCACCATGTTTGCACAGAAACAAAGAAACTATTTCCTCTGGCGGGAACAATCCAGAATAAGGAGGTCTCACCTTAAAATGACACAACACCAGGAGTATCGGGCTCTTCAGGAACTAAGTACTTATTCACATTGAGCAAGATGGAAATCTGTAACTCTTTCTACCAGTCAACTGGAGCTTTCAAATCTAAAATCATTAGATTGTTGTTTGGTAAGGATCACAAGGGGTATGGAGTAGAAGTGAGCAAAAGGAGACCAGCTACAAAGTCGTACACGCACAGTGGAAAAACAGGAAATGCATCGCTGAATTAAATACATTACTCAAAACCAGTCACCTCACTGAGAATGTCAGCAACATGACCCACAAAAACTGGTCTAAAGTATTTCTCTCCGATAATTCATTGACTGTATTTGGTTCTGCCCAGGCCTGAGTGAAAAAGCGCAGGATGGCCAAGTATTTCATCACTGGTCTCTACAAAGCTGTGGGGTCTCAGCTAAGAACTACTGGCCACTGGCCTCAGTCTTTCCAAACTAGTAGGAAGTGAGTGTGTGTTGAAGTTCAAACAGGACAGAATGTGTTGGCAGCAAAAGTCATCAGCCTTGTGGCTGTCTTTCTATGCGATCAAATCAATGCTGACATTTGCAGCAGTCACTTTGATGAGATGCTGAGGTTTGCAGCCCAGACACTGTGAAAATGGTGGACCCCACTCAAAGGCAGTACAGAGGAAATCTCAATCCCAGTGACCAGCAGTGCCCGTGAAAGCAGTTCCCAGTGAGTGCCCAGGGAACCCAGACCCAGATGAGGCATGGTGCGAAGGGAATCTGAACTTTAGTGAGCAACAGTTTCGAAAGAACCCAAAGCACAGTGAGAGACCGTGCCCAGGACACCTAGATCTCAGTGAGGCAGTGCTCAGGGAACCTGCACCCGAATGGGAGGTCCGAACAGCCTCCTAGTGTGAGAATCTAGAATACCGATACTAGATCAGTGTCACTATTTTGTCAAAGATATTCCATTTCTAAAGGGAGAGGCAATAGCTTAGTGTTTACAGCCACTCAATAAGCCACACTGACCAGACAGAAACTGGAAACATGAGAAAAATAAACATTGGTAAACATCTTAAAATACTTACATTTACAATGTGCTTGTTGAGTTTGAGTTTACTGTGCCGCGTCTCCCTGGTGAATTGTGTTGCTTTAAACCAGTTTGAGTTTTGATTGTAGTGTCATGTTACAGCCAGCCAGGGTTCCCAGCTCCAATCAGATTTAGCACTAGCAAGTGGGCAGGGAACAGCAGCGTGCGTTAACGTACCTGCCCAGTTCCTCTCCATAAAACTCCAAGTATCATGTACAGGAAATGTTGAAAGAAAACATCCCACACGCTGTATCCTGTGACTGCTGGAGTCTCCCAGCTCACCCCACACATACCAACAGTCCCTGATCCTGAACCTTTCATCATTTCCTTTTCATTAATTTGTCTCTGACCTAACCCTCACCAATCCCTAACCCTCACCAATCCTGCCCTAAAAGGAACTAAATTCTGTTGGGTTGGCACCCTACACCACCAGTTTCAAATCCTTACTCTCCATGTATAAGTTCAGATATTAGTATGCTATTACCTATGCATTACAGACTTTCATTTGATTTGATTTGATTTGATTTATTATTATCTCATATACCGAGATATAATGAAAAGTTTTGTTTTGGTGCAGTACTTGCAGATCATACCATACAAAGTGCTTGACGGTAACAGAACAGAGCGGAGAAGGTGCACAAAGAGCAATATCAATGGTAAATTTAAACTTGAGAGTTCCATTCAGGAGTCCAAAAGCTGGAGAAGAAATTTCAGGGGCCCTGGCTGATAGTTTTGCATCATCGTTAGCCACGGGTGAGGACCCGGAAGACTGGGGGGTAGTGAATGTTGTGCCATTATTCAGAAAGGGCTGCAAAGAAAAGCCTGGGAACTACAGACCAGTCAGCGTAACATAAATTACTTGTGAAGATTCTGAGAGATAAGATATCCATTCATTTGGAAAGACAGGATTTGATTAGGAGTAGTCAGCATGGCTTTGTGAGTGGGAGATAATGCTTCACAAATTTGTTAGAATTCTTTCATGAAGTGGCTGGGAAGGTTGATGAGGGCAGGGCAGTAGACATAGTCTATACTGATTTCAGTAAAGCTTTGTTAAGGTTCCACATGGTAGGCTGTTCTGGAAGGTTAGATCACATGGAATCCAGAAGGAGCTGGCAAATTGGATACATAACAGGCTTGATAGTAGGAAGCAGAGGGCAATAATGGAAGGATGGTTGTTGGACTGGAGGCCTGTGACTATTGGAGTGCCTCAGGGGTTAGTGCTGGGCCCATTGCTGTTTGTTATCTATATCAATGATTTGGATGAGAATGTACAAGGCGTGATTAGTAAGTTTGCAGATGACACTAAAATAGGTGGTATCGTGGAGAGTGAGGAAAGTTCTCAGAAAATGCAGCAGGCCTTTGATCAGCTGGGGAAGTGGGCTGAGAAATGGGAAATGGAGTTTAATATAGAGAAGTGTGAGGTTTTGCATTTTGGAAAGTCAAATCAAGACAGGAACTTCATGGTGAATGGCAGGGCCTTAAGGAGTGCAGTGGAACAGAGGGACCTTGGAGTTCAGGTACATGGCTCTCTAAAAGTGGAGTCCCAGGTAGACAGGGCAGTGAAGGAGGCTTTTGGCACACTGGCCTTCACCAGTCAGGGCATTGAGTATAGAAGTTGGGAAGTTATGTTGCAGTTATACAGGACATTGGTGAGGCTGCACTTAGAGTATGGTGTTCAGTTTTGGTCACCTTGCGATAGGAAGGATGTTATTAAACTGGAAAGAGTGCAGGAGAAATTTACAAGGATGTTGCCAGGACTCAATGGTCTGGGTTATAGGGGGAGGTTGGACAAGCTAGGACTTTTTTCTTTAGAGAGTAAGAGACTGAGAGCAGACCTTATCAAGGTATATAAGATCATGAGAGGCATGGATAGAGTGAATACACTCAGCCTTTTTCTCAGGGTTGGGGAATCAAGGACTAGAGGGCATCAGTTTAAGGTTAGAGGGGAAAGATAAAAGGGAACCTGAGGAGCAACCTCTTTACACAGAGGGTGGTACGCAGATGGAATAAGCTGCTGGGGAAGTGGTTGAGGCGGGGACATTAACAACATTTAAAAGTCATTTGGACAAATACATGGCTAGGAAAGGATTAGAAGGATGTGGGCCAAGTGCAAGTAAATGGGGTTCGCATGGGGGGACATTTTGGTCGGCATGGACCAGTTTGGGCCGAAGAACTGTCTCCGTGCTGTAGGACTCTATGAGTCTAAGGCTAATAACAGTATGGAAGAAGCTTTTGAATCTGTTGATACCCGTGTTTTAGCTTTTGTATCTTCTGTCAGACAGAGAAGGTTGGTAGGGATTATAATCATGGTGGGAGGGATCTTTGATTATGCTGGTTATTTTCCCGAAGTAGAGAGAATTATAGGTGGAGTCAATGGATGGAAGTATGACGTGTGTGATAGACTGTGCTGTGTTCACAACTCTCTGTAGTTTCTTACGGTCCTGGGCAGAGCAGGTGCCATACCAAACTGTGACGTATCCGGATAGAATACTTTTTATGGTGCTTTAAATTGGTAAGAGTCTTTATGAATATGCGGCATTTCCTTAGCCTCCTGAGGAAGTAGAGGTGTTGCTGTGTTTTCTTCACTGTGGCATCAGTGTGGGTGGTCCAGGACAGGTTGTCAGTTATTGTCACGCCTAGGACTTTGATGGTCTCAATCATCTCCACCTCAGCACCACTGATGTAGACAGGGGCGTGCTCTCTGCCTTGCTTCCTGAAGCCAATGACCAGCTCTTTCATTTTGCTAATGTTAATGGAGAGGTTGTTATCTTTGCACCATGACCCCAAGCACTCTATTGCTTTCCTGTATTCTGCCTTCTGTATTGCATATTGAGATCCAATAGGTGGTGTTGTCAGCAAACTTGTAAATGAAGTTAGGATGAGGCTTGGCCACATAGTCATGAGTGTATAGAGTGTATGTAAGGGGCTCAGTACACAGCCTTGCGGGGCGTTGGTGTTGAGAATTATCATGGAAGAGGCGTTGCTACCTATTCTCACTGATTGCGGTCTATGGGTCAGGAGGTCAAGGGTCCAATTGCAGAGGATGGACCAGAGACTTAGGTCTCAGAGTTTGGAGAGGAGTTTGGTTAGAATTATGGTGTTGACTTGCCCTCTCCTCTCTCCTTACTGGACATCCATTTGTCTTCAGCTCATTGGATAGTAAGAAGAAGCAGCAACTAAAGGGCCATTCTTCCTTCAGTCGCTACCCTATCTCTACCACGGGCATAGGGATACACAGTACGGAGCAATGAGGTGTTATGCTAGGTCTCCATCTCGGATGTTCAAGGTTGCTAGTCTGACTACGTGGTCTTTTTTTTTATCACTATTTGAGAACTCAGAGTACTGTGCGTGAGCTAGGCCAGCCTTCCATGTACAGTACCGAGGGAGCGCTGCACAGTTAGAGATACTGTCCTTTGGTAAGATGTTACTCTACTGCCCTCTCAAATGGCTATAACCTATCTCAATGGATATAGCACAGAGTAGGGGGGCCTCTGTAGTGAACAAGCCAACGTTTATCAATCACACAGAATCAATAAAACAAATTATCTACCCTTATCACATCATTGATTCCAAGAGCGTATATGCACTGATTGGCTGCCCTGTTGCCTGCATATCAAATGTACTTCATTGACTATGCAGGATTGTGGGTCCCCTTGTGATAGTGAAAGGTGTTATAGAAATATATATGTTTGTTTCTATGAGCAAGCATAGGAAACTCCAGTAAGGGGAGGGTGACTGGACATGATAGGACAGTATGTGGAGGAAATACAATTATTTTACTGCCTGCTTTCCCAGTGTTACTGCTGGTCTCACCATTTTTCATTATTTCCTATGGAATTGCTCGTTACTGAGAATACAGAGAAGTATGAGGTGTTTCACTTTGCAAAGTCAAACCAAGGTAGGACTTATACAGTAAATGGTAAGGTCCTGAGGAGTTTTGTGGAATTGAGGGACCAAGGAGCACAAATACATTGTTAATTGAAAGCAGCGTCACAAGTTGACAGGGTGGTGGAGAAGGCACTGAGCATGCTGGCCTTCATCGGCTGAGGCATTGAGTGTAGGAGTTGGAACGTTATGTTACAGCTGTTTAAGTCATTGGGTAAGCCGCACTTGGAGTATTGTGTGCAGTTTTGGTCACCCTGTTATAGGAAAGACATAGTTAAACTGGAAAGAGTGCAAAGAAGATTTACGAGGATGTTGCCAGGATTAGTAGACCTGAGTTATAGGGAGAGGTTGGCCAAGACAGGACGTTATTACTTGGAATGTAGGAGAGTGAGGGGTGACCTTATTGAGGTATATAAAATCATGAGGGGCATAGACAGGATGAATGCAGATTGCCTTTTTCCCAGGGATGGGGAATTGAAAACTAGAGGGCATAGGTTTAAGGTGAGAGGGGAAAGATTTAAGAAGGACCCGAGGGGTAACTTCTTCATGTCGAGAGTGGTGCGTCAATGGAATGGGCTGCCAGAGAAAGTGGTTGAGGCAGGTACAACAGCAACATTTAAAAAACATTTGAATAGATACATGGATGGGAGGGGTTTAGAGGGATATGGCCCAAATGCAGGCAATTGGGACTAGCTGAGGGGGCACCATGGTCAGCATGGAGCAGTTTGGGCTGAACGGCCTGTTTCCATGCTGTATTACTCTTTGACTATATGCCTCTACTGAGCATGAAACATGAAAGTAAAATTAAAAACTCAGTAACAAATTGCCAGTTGTTTTCATTCTTTGTCTGCTCTCCGTGCTTAGCTAATACTAATGACTTCCCATTGGGAACATAAGGAACAAGAGGAAAACCATTAACAGAATCCCAGGGAATCAACCTGTGAAGAGATACTAGAAGAGCCCACCTGCTAGTATCTGCTATTTCCGATATTATCACAGTGCCAGCATTTCAATGAGTGCGTTGTAGTCCGAGGGTAAATTCCCAAATGGTTCTAGATGGGTGTTATCGACCAGACCAGCACACCTCAAAATATTTTAAGAAGGTAGCCTAGACCCTAGCTCTTCCTTATTTTAAAGACAGATGTGAAATGCATATTCCAGGTATGATGCAACTGATCAAGCCATTTGATGTTAAACAAAACACCATTTATTTAATCACGGGCGGTACGGTGGCTCAGTGGTTAGCACTGCTGCCTCACAGCACCAGGATCCCAGGTTCGATTCCAGCCTCGTGTGACTGTCTGTGTGGAGTTTGCACATTCTCCCCGTGACTGCGTGAGTTTCCTGCGGTTTCCTCCCACAGTCCAAAGATGTGCAGGCCAGGTGAATTGGCCATGCTAATTGCCCACAGTGTTAGGTGCATCAGTCAGAGGGAAATGGGTCTGGGTGGGTTACTCTTCGGAGGGTCAGTGTGGATTGGTTGGGCCGAAGGGCCTGTTTCCACACTATAGGGAATCTGTCTAATCTAAAATACTAACAAAAGAAAGAGGAATTTAACTTAACTTAACTATTGGAAAACTTAACCAAATAATAGATGATAGTACCTATTACTAATTAATTGTTCCAATATTGTAACATCACATAAACATATCTCTTGGCAAAAAGGTAAATTCAGACACAGAATCTTACAGGCTGTTCTCCAATCCAGGAGGAAACAATATTGAGAGAGATTTTACAGAATGTAGCAGCTGGGAATTATTCCAACTCTTCTGGGACCCAAACAGCATCTGACTGCTACAGCTAAAACAAACCTAGAAAACCGTGAGAACTTGCCAATGCTCTTCTGTTGTTACAACTGTTTTTTTTTTAAATCCTAAAGGCTCTTCTGTTTATTGGCTTAGGGCATCTACCATAGCCAGTTTGGCACCTCTGCCTTTACAACCTCTCTTCCAAAAAAAAACCCAGGAAAAATAATCTTTTTAAAGAGACAACATCGTCACACAAGATACCCCAAAATGTTAAGCTCCCTGGTGATGAGGGATGAGCTGGCTCTCCTATTTTATTCACCCACCCCTTGGTTGGTCAAACAAGATTAATTTAAAAAGGATTCCTACTCTGATGGATAGCTTCTTCCCAGATCAAATTCATTTACGTTTGAGAAGAAGCTAATTTAACCAGCTGTCTGGCATTAACAAGACAGAATTTTTAACATCACTTTGAGGTGTATCTCTGGAAGAGTAAAACACAAACATATCTGCAGGAGATGGTTCCCTACTGAGAGCAATATGGGTAGCTAACCTTCCATTATCACCTCCTTACTGGCCTTTCCATTTGAAGTTTCCCTGATTCTGTACCCTTTTAACATTTCATAAGGAGAAAGTGAGGGCTGCAGATGCTGGAGATCAGAGCTGAAAATGTGTTGCTGGAAAATCACAGCAGGTCAGGCAGCATCCAAGGAGCAGAAGAATCGACGTTTCGGGCATGAGCCCCACCTGCTGTGCTTTTCCAGCAACACATTTTCAGCTAACATTTCATGAGACCACACAGCATCATAAAATAATTTAGGACATTCGGAGATTGTGAAAAGTGCTATATGATTCTAGATCATTCTTTACATGCATTCACACACAACCATAGCCTCAAAGTGAATGCAAACATTTTTTCCCACATGAGTTAAAATGCTTTTGTTTTTGCAACTGCACGGTAATACTGTGGGACGTCAAATTCCAATGTGTATTTCGTTTTTCTCTCTGCAGCAATTGTACAGAACGGATTCGGATTGCTTAGATAATTTTTTTATGAATTTTTGTATTTGCTTAGATAATTTTTTTATGAATAAAGCATATTTTTGCATTTAAAAAAAACTGGAATGAGCTGCCAGAGGAAACGGTGAAGACTGGTTTTGGGATAACATTCGTTTTGGCAGCGCGATTTGGCCAAAATGTCACTGAAGAATTAGGGAATAGCATTTTGGAGAACACTTACCTCTGTTGGCAACAGAGAGATTCCAGGGGGGGATTGGATTATGCGCTTTGTTCTGCACATGTGCCAATGTGTGTACCAAAATCTCCACATCGTTCTGTTCACACGTCAGTGTTGTTGTGCATATGCTCTGGCGACCGCACACATGCAATGTCAGCGCTGGTCTTTGTGCCATCCTGCGCATGTGCCAATATCAGCTGCCGACAGAGCAGCTTTCTTACATTTTTTAAATGTATTATGCTAAATTTACTTTTTTGTTAATAAATATGATTTCAACCTTTATTCAGGCTGTGCTATATTTGTTTAAGATTTTTCAGTGATTTTTGAACAATCATGAGTGATATTTTTTGCTGGTCTGCCCCCAACCCCATTTTTCCCATAGGCCTCATTATTTCTGTGAAGTGATTTTCTGTTAAGTGAGGTTTTGCTGAAATGCAGCTACAGTGTTATAGGAGAACTACCGATACAAGATTGAAAAGGCATCTGGATGGGTATCTGAATAGGAAGGGTTTAGAGGGATATGGGCCAAATGCTGACAAGTGGGACTAGATTTATATAGGATATCTGGTCAGCATGGACGAGTTGGGCTAAAGGGTCTGTTTCCAAGCTGTACACCTCTATGAGTCTATGAGTCTACAGAGGAAAGAGTTACTGTTTAGTGAGTCTCTGATAAATGACTTATGGTCATTCCTATTCTCAAGTTTTAATATAGTAAACAAATTGGTGGTAAAGTTAATAAAATATGTTAAAAAAAACTCAACTGATAATTAAAATTTATCAATGATGTCAAGGCTGCATCATATAAGAGCTCCTGGATACCAGTGTAATCAAAGGCAAACACATCTGCAGGGTTTATGAGCTGGAATCTGAACTACAGACATTGTAGCACATCAGGGAAAGGAAGGTAACCTGAATTCTTCGTACCAGGAGGATATTATACACATCCTAGGATCAGGTCTTCTGATTTGATCAGTGGTCAGGGTCAGGAGGGTGTGACTGTGAGTGAGGTCAGTAAAGGGACAGAGTAGGAAGAAGTGAAGCAGTGTCAGCCTCAGCATCTGGCCAATGGATCACTCGGCTTGTTTGTGCAGGCTGCAGAGTGGATAAGCAAACTGACCATGAGACTATGGTACAGAGCACTGTTCAACTGGGGACACCAGCAAGGAACGTAAGGAATGAGGAGAGTATAGTGATGGGAATAACTCAGGACTGAAGAAGAACTTACAGTGGGAGGAGGAGGATCCAATTGTCATGATCCACACAGGTACTAACATAGGTAGAACTAGGAAAGAGATATTGCATCGTGCCAAAGGAGTTTGGCTTTAAAATAAAAAAGAGAATCTTACGAGTTGTAATCTCTGGACTGTTTTGTCTTCTGCAAAAGAATTAGGATAGAGCATAAAATCAAAGAGATAATGTGTGGTTCAAAGGTTGGTCTGGGAGGAATGGACTTCCATTTGTGAGTCACTGGCACCAGGAATGGGAAAGGTTGAGGCTGTATCATCGAGATAGTTAACACGTGAACTGTTCCAGGGATTCATTGTTCTTGTGAACCACAACTAAGGAAATAGAGATGGTTTTAAATTAAATAGTGGGGCATGACATCAAATGTGGAAAGATGTATATAAAAGATTTGATATAAGAGAGGAAAATAATAACATGGCAAATGAGGGTCAGAGGAAAGAGTGACAGAGAAAGAGAACCCAGGCTCTGGATCAATTGCAGGTAAATGGCTTTAGAGTGCTTGGTGTTTGTTGCTCAACATAGAGATCAATCAGAGAAGTTTGGATTGCTTTCCTCAGAGATACAAGAGCTGAGAGGAAATATGATGACATTCAAAATTGTGAGAGGGTCTAGCTAGAGTGGATAAGAGTGAATCATTCCTACTTGTGATTTGAGAACAAGAGGACACAGGTTTAAAGTAATTATTAAAAATGAAAGTGATATTAGTGAAAAGATTTTCATGCAGTGAGTGGTTAGGATCTGGAATTCACTGGCTGATAGTACTGTGGAAGCAAGTTCAAGTGAGGTGTTTAAAAGAGAGTTAGACTGCTAATGTAAAGGAAAAACACACAGGGTTTTGGGCAAAAGGAAGGGGCATGAGGTGCTCTTTCAGAGAGCTGACACAGGATTTGCCAAACATCCTCATTCTATTCTTTTTAAAGAAACTGTAAAGAGCACTGTAACAAAAATATAAAAAGGTCAATGTAAATGCATCAAAATTAAATTAATTTTCAGGGTGATAATATACCTCATTCCTGGGGAGCCCACCTATCATGCAAGACCTTACCATGCCAGTGGTGTCCATATGCCCCTTCTTTGTAGACACAAGAGTATGATATGAGGGGCAAACAGTTGGGTACCACCACCCTTTTATGACCTTCTGCCTGGGCCATCAGTTATTACTCTAACTCTCCCAACAAAGCCTATTCTCCCAGGACAGCAACCCTCACTACAAATCCAAACCTAGCCCTCATCCATTTAATATCCAAACTTTCCTAAAAGAGCACATCCTCTCAGTATCATAACATTCTTCTCAAACTCAAGGCCTCCATTCTCCAATCTCTCTTATTGAACCTCATCTTGATGGTGCCTGAGTTACCGGATTCTGTGTTAAAGGCCGAATCTGAGACTTCAGCACAAAAATCATGTGCTACACTGGAATGTTAGCACTGAGGGAGTGCAGAGATCTCTTCTTTCAGAAGAGACATTCAACTAGGGCCATGCATGGGTGAATGTAAAACAATCCCATGACATTATTTTGAAGAACAGGGAGCTACCATGAGAGTTGAGCGTGGAAAAGCTGGAAAAGCACAGCAGGTCAGGCAGCATCCGAGGAGCAGGAAAATGGACATTTGGGTCAGAACCCTTCATCAGGAATCACAAAAGCCCCAGTCAATATTTATTTCTCAATCAGCATCACAAAACTATAATATTCTATCATTGTCATATTGTTGTCTGTGTGAGTTGGTTATTTGCTGTGCACTTATCTCCTGTGGTTACAATCCAGAGTAGGACACAGGCTGCAAAACACTTTGAGACATCTGGTGGTCAGGAAAAGCACTAAATAATTGCAGGTTTTTATTCTTTTTTGAAGTGTCCTAAGGCTCCACATGGTGTGTGTCAGCTGTGGCTCAACAGATGATCTTCCAATCGAGAGAACTGTAGATTCAAAGGCCCATTCGGACCGTGTGCTCTTCAGTTCAATACTGAGGGAGTGCTGTATTGTCACAGATGCTGCTTTTCAAAAGGGATGCCAAAATGAATTTTCCCTGACATCCTGGTCAGCATTTAACCAACTTCACAAACAGACTATCCAACAGATTAACCAACTTCACGAACAGATTATCTGATCATCGGCATTTTTCTCATGCGCACGTGCACAAATTGGTTGCCACATTTCTTACCCTCTACCCGGGTGCTACACTTCAGAAATGTACTTAACAATACATTTAAATTTTCATTCCTAAACATTTTATTATTCATTCATGGGACAGCATTTATTGCCCAGCCCTCGCTTACCGTTGAGAAGGAGCTGGTGACCTGCCTTGTTTAACAACTGCAGTCCACGTGATGCAGGCAGACCAACAGTGCCCTTAGGGAGGGAATCCCAAGATTTTAACCCAGTGACATTGAATGAATAGTGATATATTTCCAAGTCAAGATACTACATTACTGGAAGGGGAATTCACAGGGAGTGGTGTTCCCATGTGGTTGCTGCACTTGTCCTTCTCGATGGAAATGGTCATGTGTTTGAAAGGTGCTTTATAAGGAGACTTGGTGAATTTCTGCAGCGCATCTTGTACATGGTACACTCTGCTGCTCCTGGGGTTTGGTGGGCAGAGGGAGTGAATGCTTGTGAATGTGTTGCCAATGAAACAAGCTGCTTTGTCCTGAACAGAATAAAATTTCATGAATTGCTGGAGCTGCACTCATCCTGGTAATCAGCGAGTATTCCATCATATTCCTGACTTACATTTTTGTGGATGACGCACAGGTTTTGAGGAATCAAGAAGAGAGTTACTCACTCCAGGATTCTTCCTCTCTGACCTGCTTTTATAGCCTCAGTATTTATATGGCTAATCCAGTTCAGTTTTGGTTAATGCCTCAGGGGGTTGTCAGTGAGGGGGTTCAGTGATGGTAATGCCATTGAATGTCAAGGGGCAATAGTTAGATTCTCTCTTGTTGAAGATGGCCATTGCCTGGCACCTCCAAGGGCACCAGTGTAATTTGCCATTTGTCAGCCTAGATATTCTTACTGAATTTGGACATAGACAGCACATAAAGGATAGAGACATGAATTGTTTCATTTCCTAACTTGTATTCTGATTGCCATTTTTATAATTATTGGTGTGCTATAACCGGCTACATTAGAGAATACGGATTCACAAACATAAAAAAGAAATATAATTTGCAAACAATGTACTGTATACTGGTCTAAATGGTCTTACATATCTGATATGGAGCTCTAATACAATCAGTACATTCATTTCCACGTAATATAGGTTTTGTATTGCTCTTTCCCTCTGAAGGCAAATTTAGAATTGAGATCAGACCGCTTTTGTTCATATTACTGAATGGACTGGAGGACAGAGTTTAAAGTGTTTTTGCAAAAGAAGCAAATGTGGGATGAGGACAAGTTTTTTTCACACAGTGAGTGGTTCAGGTATGAAATGCATTGTATTGAAGTGTGGTGGAGGTGGTTTCAATTGAAGCATGTGAGAGATCATTGGATTTTTACCTAAATGGAAATAATATGCAGAGTTATAGGTAAAAGGCAGTAGATTGGTACTCAGTCAAAACGATCTGAGAGTTGGTGGCGACACAATGGGCTGAATGGTCTCTTCTGCACCAGAACAATTTTCTGATTATTGATCTGAATGCTGAGGTAATTGATCTGAATGCTGAGATAATTGATCTGAATGCTGAGATAATTGATCTGAATGCTGAGGTAATTGATCTGAATGCTGAGATAATTGATCTGAATGCTGAGGTAATTGATCTGAATGCTGAGATAGTTGCCATTCGGATTTTGAGATGTGGAAATGATTTTGGAATGTTTCCATGTAGATACATTGTGAGTGGGACGTCCTCTGCTAATCATTATCTTGTGATTTAGAATTATAACAATGCTCCTGTGCTGTGAACTCACTGTGAAATTTGGATCAGGGAAATAGCAAGTGCCTGTCCCCTAGAGGACAACATGAGCACGCACGCTTTGTGAGTAACAACTTTGACAATCATCAGGAAAGGGTAAAAGATGAGGAAGGAAGTGAACACAGTGCCCTTCCTTTCATTAGAAAATAGATCAGAGGCACTCAGTATCCATAAGTTCCCACTGACCAATGGGTTTACAACCAGAGGTCAGAGGTTAAGGAAGTGGGACAGGCCAATTCGGACCGAGATGAGAAATTTCTTTGCCCAGACAGCGGTGAGCTTGTGGAATTCTCACTCACAGGAAGGAGTTGAATTCAAAACATTGAAAGTTTTCAAGGCGTTAGATATGCTTTTAAGCATGAAAGGGATCAAAGGGTATGGGGAGGAAGCAGGAGCAGGGTCCTGAGCTGATGATCAGCCATGAATGGCAGAGGAGGCTTGAAAGGCCCAATGGTTTACTCTGCTGCTAATTTCTATGTTTCTACAACACAGTGTCTCAATGGTTAGCGCTGCTGCTTCATAACGCCAGGGACCTGGGTTCAATCCCAGTCTTGGGCAACTTGTTTGCATGCTCTCCCTGTGTTTGTGTCAATTTCCTCCCACAGTCCGGGGGGAAATAGGGGGCTAGCAGGATAGGGTGGGAGTCTGGCTGGGATTCTCTTCAGAAGGTCAGAGCAGGCTCTGGGCTGAATGGCCTCTTTCTGCACTGTAGGGATTCCATGCAGCAGTCCCTCTGTAGTGCAGAGATGTGTCAACCTACATTATACGCTCAGAACTCTGGGGAGGAATTCAAAGCCCAAGCCTGATGGTATCATCACTTGTCTTTTTTTGTACCACTTCCAAACTTGGTGACATCCTTCACTACGGTGAAAAACTGGTTTCTCAATAATGAAAATAAAAATCATCGAATAATGAAGCTTGATGTATTGGGGTGCACAGCTGGGACTGATACCTTAATTGTAATATCAAACTAACATCCTAGAAAGTTTTTAAAGTCACATTATAATTGAGTGGAGAGGTTTCCTGTGTTAACAATATGTGAACAGGGACAGCTGAATCACAGGCATTCACTGGTCAGCACTGAGAAGGCACGTCAGGGTCTTTCCACAGACAGAAAATCTGCCTCAGGCATCCTTCCCCAATTGCCCGTGGTGAGGGCAAAAGGGTTAGACAACGACATTATTGGGGTTCTGTAGTTGAGCAGTTAGTCTCTGTATGCCCCAGTGCCAGCTCCAACATGATGCCTGAACAGACAATTCCAACAACCTGACATTCTTATTTAGACTTCACTGTTTTGTTTTGTTGGGCCTCTGTAGAATTCTGTCCATTGCCCTTTTAGGAAGGGTATTCTTATCAAATACTGGGGAAAGTGTTCTGCAATGATAATGTCACCAGACTAGTAACCCCAAGATCCAGCTTCATGATCTGAGGCATAACATGGCCTCTGGCGGAATTTAAAATCAATAAAAGAGCTGCGAGGTTTTGCTGCAGCTCTATACAACCCTGGTTAGACTACACTTGGAATATTGTGGCCAGTTCTGGTTGCCTCATTACAAGAAGGATCTAGACACTTTAGAGAGGGTGCAGAGGAGATTTACTAGGATGCTGCCTGGATTGGAGGGCATGTCTGATGAAGAGAGGTTGCGAGAGCTCGGGCTTTTCACACTGGAGAGAAGAAGGAAGAGAGGTGACTTGATAGAGGTGTACAAGGTAATGAGAGGCATATATAGAGTAGATAGCCAGAGACTTTCCCCCGGGGCAGAAATGGCTGTCATGAGGGATCATAATTTTAAGGTGATTGGAGGAAGGTTTAGGGGAGATGTCAGAGGTAGGTTTTTTACATAGAGTGGTGGGAGTAGAGTCAGAGACATTAGGGACATTTAAATGACTGACAGACAAGCACATGAATGGCAGTAAATTGAAGGGTGTGTAGGTTAGGTTGATCTCAGATTAAGATAATTGCTCAGCACATTGTGGGACAAAGGGCCTGTACTGTGCTGTACTGTTCTATGTTCTAAAATAAAATCTGCAATTGAAAACTAATCTTAGTAATGATTTGGAGATGCTGGTCTTGGACTGGGATGGGCAAAGTTAAAAATTGCACAGCACCAGGTTATAGTCCAAGAGGTTTATTTGGAAGCACTAGCTTTCGGAGCGCTGCTCCTTCATCAGGTGGTTGTGGAGCAGGTTCACAGAATTTATAGAATTTATAACCTGATGTTGTGTTGCCCCAGTCCAACACCGGCACTTCCACATTATTTAATGGGGAGTAGAAATGTTTGTGATAGGCCAGAGTGCAGGAAGTGTCTGTCTAAGGGATAGCAATGCACAGGGCAGGAGGAGGCTCACAGACAATGTCAGGGAAAGCTGGATACAGAGGTACAGCTAGTTACAACAGAACCAGCACCAATGCTTGCTGCTTGGGAAAGGAGCTCAATGGCAATGATCTCAATTTAGTGAACTCAACAGCGAGGGCAGAAAACTGGAAGGTGCTTTGACACAACATCAAGTTATAAATTCTGTGTCTTATGAACCTGCTCCACTCCTATCTGATGAAGGGGCAGCGCTCCGAAAGCTAGTGCTTCCAAATAAACCTGTTGGACTATAACCTGGTGTTGGGTGATTTTTAATCTTAGTAATAGTGACCATAAACTGTCATTGATTGTTTTAAATATCCATCTGGCTCACTAATGCCCTTTCGTGAAGTAAGTCTGTTGTCCTCACTTGGTCTGGTCTATATGCAAGTTCAGGTCCACAGCAATTTGGTTGAGAAATTGAAATGGCCCAGAAGCCACTTAGTTCAAGGGCAATGTAGATTAGATCAGCTTCCCTACAGTGTGGAAAAAGGCCCTTCAATCCAACACATCCACACCGATGAGTAACCCACCCAGACCCCATTCCCCTACCCTATATTTACCCCTGACACTATGGGCAATTTAGTATGGCCAATTCACCTGACCTGCACATCTTTGGATTGTGGGAGGACACTGGAGCACCCAGACACAGGGAGAATGCGCAAACTCCACACAGACAAGTCACCTAAGGCTGGTATTGAACCTGGGTTCCTGGCGCTGTGAGGCAGCACTGCTAACCACCGAGCCACTGCAGCCTTCTAGAAGGAAACAATGTTTACCTTGTCAGCAGTGCCCATATCCCATCAAGAAAAGTAGTAATTTATTGCTGTTTACCTTAAGTGGGATTACTACAGGGTTTTGCTTTATTTTTATACTAATTCACGGGTTGTAGCCATCACTGGCTAAGCCAACGTCCCTAATTGACCTGTCTTCTTGAACCATCACATCTTTGCATTTTTTAGATGGTTCACTCTGCTGCCTTCCAAGGGGTTGAATAGTTAAGAAAGTGGTTGTGAGCAAAATTAAACAGACTGCTTTATTCCAGACAGTGTCGAGTTTCATAACGGTGCTGCAGACATGCAGGCAACTAGAGGACATTCCATCAGATTCCTGACTGTCCTTTATCTCCAACAGAAGTTCAAAAACAATAAATCACTGAAAACTGATTAATACTTTATATTAGACTGTGTCACTGAGAAAGTTAAATACATCTTATATGCACTGTGTACATGATATAGGTACCCCATTATAGTCATACATTTAGAGATGTGCCCCGTACTGCAGTGTGTCTTAACTTTAATAAAATAGAACAAATGTTTTACTTTATAATGTCATCACACCGTGTAAGTTGCTGACCTGAATGTTTGTTTAATGCTAAGGTTACCTGTTGTGTTTTTTGTTCCTGTTCTTGATGTTCTAAATTGTTTGTTACTCTCTGAATATTCCACACTTGCGATCTAATTAATTCTCAGCAGCACTGAAATCTTATTTCTTCCTGGTAAATCTATCAGACAATGAAACTCTTGCCTCCCCTCAATGTTACTGAATGATTTACTGCAGACCTATTTGGGTTCAAGTCCCACTCCAGAAATTTGAGCAAAGATATAGACCATCACCCTCACATAGTACTGAGTGGGAGCTGCATGTCAGAGGTGCCATCTTTCAGATCAAGCATTAAACCAAGACCTGATCTTGTCTCTGAGGAGGACATAGAAGATCCCATTAGTATTATTGAAAAGATGAACAGCGGAATTCCTGCTGGCTTCCTGGCAAATGCTTATCCTTCAAATACATCACAAAAACAGATCATGTGGCCTCTATCACTTTGCCATTTGTGGGTGTTTGCTGCACGTAAATTGCTTTGTTTCTTACATTAAGATAGTGACTACATTTCTAATGTATTTCAATCCATACTCCCTCCCTGAGCTCATTACAACCACTGCAGAGCCAAGTTTAATATGTAAGTATGTAGTTTCTATTCATTCTATTAACACAAACTAATTATGGCTATTCAACCTGAGACTTACACACCTTAGCATAGTTAACTTGCTGACAGGATACCAATTAAAGACAGCTATCTGAGGTAATTCCTCCCATTTAATAACTGAGATGCCCACAGCCTATTGAAAAGACCCCTGAGTTTCTAGACAAGTACATGCTGATTTTAAAAAAAGACATACAAATATATTTCTGTAAAGAGAATTCAATCAGTTTCTTTAAACAGGCTCAAGGCATTGCATAATCTCTGCCTGATCCTATTTTAGAAACAATCAAAATAATAATTACAACATCTCATACACTTCAGGAAAATAAATATAATCATTATTATGAAGTAAGAGCTGAGAATAGTTTGCATTGCAAAGATGGATTCGTCATCAGTGAAGCTTCTGTGGATCCTGGGCGGGAGGCCAACTCTCAGCCTGATCCCAGCCATCAGCTGGCCTTGTCTCCAGCAGTAATAGGTTGCAATATCGTTCAGCTGAACCGCACGGAAAACCAGGTGATTGCCTTGATCAATGTATACTCTCATGCTGTGGTTCACACCCACCATGTACTCTTCCCGATATAGTGGCCTGCGCCCTTTGTCCCAAGCCACTGCGTGCTCTGCCCTGGATTCTGGACATGCAATGGTCAATGGGTACCCTATGGCATGAATGTGAGTCTGCACTGGGACCACGGGGGGCTTCTTGTTCTTGTCGTTTGTAAAACCAAATACATCAAAGATGAATTTCTCCCCTTCTATCGATGGGTACTTGGTCGGACACTGCACAAAGCAGCTCCGTACCATGATCTCAGGTTTCCTCTTCTTCAGAAGGTGCCTGTATCTGGGGGGTACAGCTGAAGAGCCACAGGAGACTATGTTGGCCACAATCTTCTTGTACCTGAAGTACAGGTAAGGGCTATGGATGTAACACAGGCCAATACGTCGCTGTTCCCCTCTCAGCCCACATCGATCGCACACAGTCCAATCCCAATAGGATGTGAAGATCTTGTATGTCTTGGTCTCCAAATCTTCCATGGGCTTCTCCTTCTTCTGCTGAAAGGTAATGTGTGCACCTTTGTAACTTTGTACATCAACGTCATAACCATAGAAGTAATCTCCCGTCACAGTGCCACACATGTAATGGCCAGAGTCTTGAGGCTGGGAGTTGAAAACCAACAGGTTGAACATCAAGATTTTGAACCTGGACTGAATTCCTGATCTGGAACGCAACTGGGTAGCATCTAAGATCTTTGTGCCGTTGAAGTCACTCAGCACTTTGGTGTGACCCTTACCCAACTGTTTTTGATAGTACCAAACCACTGAGGTCACATCCTCAGGCTTACACAGGCACGGCAATTCAAAGGTCATGTCAGCCAGGTAGGCAGTATTCTGGAACATTAAGAAAGCCGGACAGGACTGTGTCTTGAATATGTCTTCTTTCTCTTCTATTACATATTCACTAGCATTAATAGGTGTAGCCCACAAGAAGAGGATAAATGAGAGAATAACCTGCGTGAACAACATTTCAGCAGGATAGAGAATGCGAGAAGTTACAAGGTGAAATAACGGCAGGTACTGATCAAAGCCTCTGTATAAACCGACAGGCTTAACAGTTAATAGAAAAGTTCTAGAAGAAAAATTATTCAGTTCTAGAACACAATCATTGTAATATAATTTGTAATTAATGTGAAACATTCCAGAACATTGCAATCAGGAGGGATTCTGAAGTTGGTTTGGGGTTAAGATGCAAACCAACTTGGCACTGTACTAGCAATGGCTACAAAACAAATAGGTACAAAACACAGATTTGGAACACACTCGCCCAGTTAGTGTCCAGTGATGGACTATATCTTATTTTCTCATTAATTTGTTTTTCCTGTCTGCTTCCCATCAACGTGAACCCTGGGTCCCAGCAAGAAACCATCTCCACTGTCTTGCAAATGGGCACTTTCCTTCATTAGATCATGTGTGCCGGGTAGGCATTACATCAGGAATACATATGACTCTATATGTAGATAGATTATCCAAGTGGAATATGACACGGGGCCAGATTTTATGTCACAAAAAAGAAACTGCTATGAATATCAGTACAATGGAGAACGTATGAACATAAATTGAGTTTTTTTGATCATTCAGAAGATTAGGGTGTCGCTGTCCATGTCAGCATTTGTTGTCCATTCTTATTTGCCCTTGAGAAAGTGATAGTGACCAGCCTTCTTGAACCACAATACCATTATGGAGGGGTTTCCAGGATTTTGACCAAGCGACAATGAAAGAACGGCAATACATTTCTCAGTCAGGGTGGTGAGTGGCTCGGAGGGGAACCTGCAGGGGCTGGTGTTCCTATGTATCTGCTGCCCTTGTCCTTCTAGGTAGTGGTCATGGGTTTGGAAAGTGAATTCCTAGCGAGTTTTGAGAAGATTTGTAGCTCAGGTTGGATGTAGGTTTGCTCGCTGAGCTGGAAGGATCTTTTTCAGATGTTTCCTCACCATACAAGGTAACATCTTCAGTCAGCCTTCAGACTGCTGATGATTCCTGCCTTCTATTTACATGTTTGGGTTTCTTTGGATTGGTGATGTCATTTCCTGTGGTTATGTCACTTCCGGTGTGATATCATTTTGTGTTTTTTTCTCGGGGGTGGTAAATGGGATCCAAGTCAATGTGTTTGTTGAGAGAGTTCCGGTTGGAATGCCATGCTTCTAGGAATTCTCGTGTGTGTCTCTGTTTGGCTTGTCCTAGGATGGATGTGTTGTCCCAGTCGAAGTGGTGTCCTTCCTTATCCGTATTTAAGGATACTAGTGAGAGAGGGTCATGTTGTTTTGTGGCTAGTTGATGTTCATGTATCCCAGTGGCTAGTTTTCTGCCTGTATGTCCAATGTAGTCTACATTGTCCAACTACATTGGACAAACAGGCAAAAAACTAGCCACCAGACTGATTCCTGAATACCAGATTTACAAAAAAAAACACTTTAAAACAGGCCAGCTTTGTTAATGCTCCTTTGTAGATTTTTCTCTGTATTTTCGGAGTCATCTCTTCTTCGGTCTTCAGCTTCGCAATTTTTCTTATGGACAGGAACCTTTCAGACAGCTGATTGGTAGCAGTCTGTACTTGATGGTGCTTTTGCAGGTCTTCCCCTAACTGTTCTACACGTCCAGTTTTATACCCCAAAACATAGGATCAGTTCATTGGCCTGATTTCATCCCAAACAGTAAAATTCAAATTCAAATGGATTTTGGTATCTGGGGCATAATTTAAACTGATTGGCCGAAATTGAATTTGTTTTTGTTCCGTCGCAATGCAATTCCAGCTATTTGTTTCAACCAAGTGTAACATTTTAAATTGTTCAGCACTCTCTGTGCTTTCAGTCAGTCCTTGCTAGTTTGTTGTCTCTTAAAGGTACAGTACACACCAACACTTTCATAACACAGTTGCTTATAAGAGTACATAGTAACATGCTCTCTCAATTTCAATCCGTTATATTGCAAGAAAGATTCGGTCTAAAATGAAGGAAATCATGCCACACGCTTTGGTGACACCACAACTAGAATATTTGGTTTCTTCATTTAAAGAGGTTTTGGAATCTGTTCAGAGAAGGTGTCCCAGACTGATTCCTGTGTACCAGACTGATTCCTGTATACAAGACTGATTCCTGTGTACCAGACTGATTCCTGTGTACCAGACTGATACCTGTATACAAGATGATTCCTGTGTACCAGACTGATACCTGTATACAAGACTGATTCCTGTGTACCAGACTGATACCTGTATACAAGATGATTCCCGTATACCAGACTGATACCTGTATACAAGATGATTCCTGTGTACCAGACTGATTCCTGTGCACCAGACTGATTCCTGTATACCAGACTGATCCCTGTATACAAGACTAATTCCTGCGTACCAGACTGATTCCTGTATACCAGACTGATCCCTGCATACCAGACTGATTCCTGAATACAAGACTGATTCCTGTGTACCAGACTGATTCCTGTATACAAGACTGATTCCTGTGCATCAGACTGATTCCTGTATACAAGACTAATTCCTGCGTACCAGACTAATTCCTGTATACAAGACTGATTCCTGTGTACCAGACTGATTCCCGTATACCAGACTGATTCCTGTATACAAGACTGATTCCTGTGTACCAGACTGATTCCTGTATACCAGACTGATTCCTGCATACCAGACTGATTCCTGTATACAAGACTGATTCCTGTGTACCAGATTGATTCCTGTATACAAGACTGATTCCGGTGTACCAGACTGATTCCTGTATACAAGACTGATTCCTGTGCACCTGACTGATTCCTGTACACCAGATTGATTCCTGTATACCAGACTGATTCCTGTATAGAAGACTGATTCCTGTGTACCAGACTGATTCCCGTATACCAGTCTGGTTCCCATGTACCAGACTGATTCCTGTGTAACAGCCTGTTTCCTGCGTACCACACTGATTCCTGCATACCAGACTGATTCCTGTGTACCGGACTGTTTCCTGTATATCAGTCTGATTCCTGTGTACTGGACTGATTCCCGTGTACCGGACTGATTCCTGTACTCCAGATTGATTCCTGTATACCAGACTGATTCCTGTATAGAAGACTGATTCCTGTGTACCAGACTGATTCCTGTATACAAGACTGATTCCTGTGCACCAGACTGATTCCTGTACACCAGACTGATTCCTGTATAGAAGACTGATTCCTGTATACAAGACTGATTCCTGTGTACCAGACTGATTCCCGTATACCAGTCTGGTTCCCATGTACCAGACTGATTCCTGTGTAACAGCCTGTTTCCTGCGTACCAGACTGATTCCTGTATACAAGACTGATTCCTGTGTACCAGATTGATTCCTGTACACAAGACTGATTCCTGTGTACTAGACTGATTCCTGTAAACCAGACTGATTCCTGTGTAAAAGTGAGGACTACAGATGCTGGAAATCGGAGTCCATATTTGAGGGATGCTGGAAAAGCACAGCAGGTCAGGCAGCATCCGAGGATCAGGAAAATCAATGTTTTGGGCAAAGGCCCTTCATCAGGAATGAAGGCAGGGAGCCTCCAGGATGGAGCAAAGACTACAATAGGTGGATGGAGGTGGGGATGGAGATGATAGGTCAGAGGGAGGGTGGAGTGGATAGGTGGGAAGGAAGATAGGCAGGTAGGACAAGTCATGGGGACCGTGCTGAGCTGGAAGTTAGGAACTGGGGTAAGGTTGGGGGGGGTAGGAAATGAGGAAACTGGTGAAGTCCACATTGATGCCCCTTGGGGTTGAAATGTTCTGAGGCGGAAGATGAAGCGTTCTTCCTCCAGGCATCAGGTGGTGTGGGAGCGGCAGCAGAGGAGGCCCAGGACCCGCATGTTCTTGGCAGAGTGGGAGGGGGAGTTGATTGGGCCATGGGGCAGTGGGGTTGATTGGTATGGGTGTCCTGGAGATATTCCCTAAAGCACTCTGCGAGATTGATGGAGGACGGGAGAAATTTCTGGCTATAACAGCTGCTCATTTTCTGAGGTATTTTAGGAGCTGGAGGTGATTTCCTCGAATTCCAGTAGCAGCAATTATTGTTTTATACGCTGTTTCATTGTTTTGGAACTTTGGGAAAAAAAGTCAAAACAACAGCAGTTTTAAAAGGGAGAAGAACAGACAAAGGAAGCACATGGTGAGGTCAGTGCAGGGGAGAGAGAGAGAGAGAGAGAGAGAGAGAGAGAACCTGCACACTTACTGCCTTTGCTGTTTGAATTCATGTATCGCTGGACATCAGAATGTGTCTGGGAAAATTAACAAATAGTGAAATTCGCAACTGATCTTGGAGGAATTGTTGGGTGAAGTTCACAGCACAGTATCAGATAAATTAATCGTTGTTTTAAGTCTGACCTACAGAAAGTCTGCAGTAGTGAGTAGAGTGGGTTCTTTCTTGATTATATGTTTTTGGAGATATGTTCTCTTGATTAAACTTAAAATATAAGCCATAACTATTCATTTAACCTGGGGTAGTGTTTTGTAGAGGAATAAGACGTTGTTACTTTCTGGGTCTGCAGATTGTGAAGGAGCAAAAATGGCCTTTAGTACAGTGATATGTACTTCTTGTCAGATGTGGGAGTTTAAAGAGAGTTTAAGGGTTACTGCAGATTATATCTGCCATAAATGTTGCTGGTTGCGAATCTTATCAGATTGAATGGATCGGTTGGAGAGACAGTTAGAAGCAATGAGGAATTTGCAACAGCAACAGTATGTGATGGATGGCAGTTATAGGAAAGGGGGAAAAGTCTCAGATA
>NC_057742.1:42494000-42497678 GCF_004010195.1 Chiloscyllium plagiosum
ACAGAAGTGAGTCAAACAGTCAGGGCAGGCAGGGACAAGGTAGGACTAATAAATTGAACTGCATTTATTTCAATGCAAGGGGCGTAACAGGGAAGGCAGATGAACTCAGGGCATGGTTAGGAACATGGGACTAAGTTATCATAGCAATTACAGAAACATGGCTCAGGGATGGGCAGGACTGGCAGTTAATGTTCCAGGATACAAATGCTACAGTAAGGATAGAAAGGGAGGCAAGAGAGGAGGGGGAGTGGTATTTTTGATAAGGGATAGCATTACAGCTGTGCTGAGGGAGGATATTCCCGGAAATACATCCAGGGAAGTTATTTGGGTGGAACTGAGAAATAAGAAAGGGATGATCACCTTATTGGGATTGTATTATAGACCCCCCAATAGTCAGAGGGAAATTGAGAAACAAACTTGTAAGGAGATCTCAGCTATCTGTAAGAATAGTAGGGTGGTTATGGTGGGGGATTTTAACTTTCCAAACATAAATCAGGACTGCCATAGTGTTAATGTTTAGATGGAAAGGAATTTGTTAAGTGTGTACAAGACAATTTTCTGATTCAGTATGTGGATGTACCTAGTAGAGAAGGTGCAAAACGTGACCTACTCTTGGGAAATAAGGCAGGGCAGGTGACTGAGGTGTCAGTAGGGGAGCACTTTGGGGTCAGCGATCATAATTCTATTAGATTTAAAATAATGATGGAAAAGGATAGACCAGATCTAAAAGTTGAAGTTCTAAATTTGGAGAAAGGCCAATGTTGACGGTATTAGGCAAGAACTTTCAAAAGCTGACTGGGGGCAGATGTCCGCAGGTAAAGGGACGGCTGGAAAATGGGAAGCCTTCAGAAATGAGATAACGAGAATCCAGAGAAAGTATATTCCTGTACATCAGGCTAATTCCTGTGTAGCAGACTGATTCCTGTATACCAGATTAATTACTGCATATCAGACTGATTGCTGTATACTAGACTGATTCATGTGTACGAGACTGATTCCTGTGCCCCAAACTGATTCCTGTACACCAGACTGATTCCTGTACACCAGACTGATTCCTGTGTCCCAGACTGTTTCCCGTGTCCCAGACTGATTCCTGTGTACCAGACTGTTTCCCGTGTCCCAGACTGATTCCTGTGTACCAAACAGATTCCCATGTACAAGACTGATTCCCGTGTACCAGATGGAGTCCTGTGTCCCAGACTGATTCACATGTACCAGACTGATTCCTGTGTACCAGACTGATTCCCGTGTACCAGACTAATTCCTATACACCAGGCCAAGTCCTGTGTATCAGACTAATTCCTGTGTACCAGACTGATCCTGTATACCAGACTGATTCATGTGCACCAGATTGAATCATTGTCCCATACTGACTCCTGTATAGCAGACTGATTCCTGCATACTAGATGTATTTCTGTGTACCAGACTTATTCCTGTCTACCAGACTGATGCTTGTATATCAGACTGATGCCTATGTACCAGACTGATTCCCGTGTACCAGATAGATTCCCGTGTCCCAGACTGATTTCTGTATACCAGACGGATCCTGTGAACCAGACTGTTTCCTGTGAACCAGACTGATTCCTGTATACCAGACTGATAACCGTGTACCAGATGGATTCCTCAAACCCAGACTGATCTTTGTATACCAGACTAATCCCTGTGACCCAGACTGATTCCTGTATAAAAAGCTGATTCCTGTGTACCAGACTGATTCCTGTGAACCAGACTGATTCCCGTGTACCAGATGGATTCCTCAAACCCAGACTGATCTTTGTATACCAGACTAATTCCTGTGACCCAGACTGATTCCTGTATAAAAAGCTGATTCCTGTGTACCAGACTGATTCCCATGTACCAGATTGATTCCCATGTACCAGACTGAGTCCGGTGTACCAGACTGATTCCCATGTACCAGACTGACTCCCCCGTGTACCAGACTGATTCCTGTGTAACAGCCTGATTCCTGTATACCAGGCTGATTCATGTACACCAGACTGATTCCTGTATACCAGACTGACTCCCATGTACCAGACTGACTTCCATTTACCAGACTGATTCCCGTGTACCAGACTGATTCCTGTATATCAGACTGATACCTGTGTAACAGACTGATACCTGTATATCAGACTGATTACTGTGTATCAGACTGATACCTGTACACCAGACTGATTCCCGTGGACCAGACTGATTCATGTGTATCAAACTGATACCTGTGTAACAGACTGATACCTGTATACCAGACTGATTACTGTGTATCAGACTGATACCTGTACACCAGACTGATTCCTGTGTACTAGACTGATTCCTGTGTATCAGACTGATACCTGTATACCAGGCTGATTCATGTACACCAGACTGATTCCTGTATACCAAACTGACTCCCATGTACCAGACTGACTTCCATTTACCAGACTGATGCCCGTGTACCAGACAGATTCCTGCATGCCAGACTGATGCCCATGTACTAGACTGATTTCTGTATGCCAGACTGATTTTCATGTACCAGACCGATTCCCGTGTACCAGACTGATTCCTGTATGCTAGACTGATTCCTGTATACAAGAATGTTTCCCTTGTACCAGACTGCTTCCTGTATACCAGACTGATTCCCGTGTACCAGACCTATTCCTGTGTACCAGACTGATTTCCATGTACCAGACTGATACCTGTGTACCAGAATGATTCCCGTGTACCAGACTGACTCCCGTGTACCAGACTGACTCCGGTATACCAGACTGATTCCTGTGTACCAGACTGACCCCCCGTGTACCAGACTGATTCCTTGTAACAGCCTAATTCCTGTATACCAGGCTGATTCATGTACACCAGACTGATTCCTGTATACCAGACTGATTCCCGTGTACCAGACTGACTCCTGTGTACCAGACTGACTCCTGTGTACCAGACTGATTCCTATACACCAGACTGATTCCTGCATGCTAGACCAATTCCTGTGTACCAGACTGATTCCCATTTACCAGACTGACTCCTGTGTACCAGACTGATCCCCATGTACCAGACCTATTCCTATGTACCAGACTGATTGCTGTGTACCAGACTGACTCCCATTTACCAGACTGATTCCCGTGTACCAGACTGATTCCCATGTACCAGACTGACTCCTGTGTACCAGACTGATCCCCATGTACCAGACCTATTCCTGTGTACCAGACTGATTGCTGTGTACCAAACTGATTCCCATTTACCAGACTGATTTCCATGTACCAGACTGATTCCCATGTACCAGACTGATTCCCGTGTACCTGACTGATTCCTGTATACCAGACTGATTCCCATGTACCAGACCTATTCCCGTGTACCAGACTGATTTCCATGTACCAGACTGATTCCCATGTACCAGACTGATTCCAGTCTACACGACTGATTCCCGTGTACCAGGCTGATTCCCGTGTACCAGGCTGATTCCTGTACACCAGACTGATTCCTATGTACCCGACTGATTCCTGTGTACCAGACTGATTCCTGTATACCAGCCGGATTCCTGTGTACCAGACAGATTCCTGTAAACCAGACTGATTCCTGTGGACCAGAATGTTTCCTGTGTGCCAGATTGATTCCCGTGTACCAGACAGATTCCCGTGTACCAGACTGATTCCCATATACCAGACTGATTCCTGTGTACCAGAATGTTTCCTGTGTACCAGACTTATTCCT
>NC_057742.1:42498178-42519205 GCF_004010195.1 Chiloscyllium plagiosum
CGCTGATCCATCTACACAATAGCCGTTTAAAATCAGGCATTCCCAGATATCTCAGGATATTCCAGCATCGGCTACAATTGGGCAAACATCAGACAAGACCATTGACATTGGGATGGGGTAGGTCATTAGCGAGGCAAGGATCGTGTGAGGTAACCTCTCCAGGGCTCACAAAGAGAAACCCTCTGTGAAATTTGACAAAAATGACACATAGGAGAGAGTGAGGACTGCAGATGCTGGAGATCAGTGTCAAGAGAGTGGTGTTGGAAAAGCATGGCATCTGAGGAGCAGGAAAATCAACGTTTCGGGCAGGAGCCCTTCATCACATATTCTTCATCACCAAAAAAAACATATAGCCTAACTATCAAAGGATTTAGACCACGAACTCCCAGCTTTTCACTGGCACAGCCAGACCTGGTGAGTATTCCCAGCATTTTCTGCTTTTATTTTCACAGCTTCCTTCCTTGGGTACTGCATATCCTTATTTATAAAGCTCAGAATCCTGTATAACTTATTAACTGCTTCTCAACCTGTACTGGCCCATTTCATAATTTGTGCCCAGAATCGAGTGCTCCTGAACCATTTTTAGAATTATCCTCATTATTTTATGTTATCTCGCCTGGTTCTGCCTCACTAAATATATCATCGTTACTGTTATATCTGATCAAGCAGCCCTTTGTTCTTCAGTTGCAATAATTTGATCGATAATAAACAGGTGTTCAAAGGAAAATGGTTAAAATAAAACAGTTTTTTCATGTACCTGCAGTTTATGGAAGATGGGGGATTAATTTCTTGTTCCTGGAGACTACAGGTTATTCCTGGAGAGTTAGTGACTACACGTACAACATCATTGAGACTGTGGGAGCAACTCTATGAGGTTGTCAGTCAATGCAGTTTTGAGCATACGGTCCAGCACAAAGCAGCCCATTTGATTGGCATCCATTTTCTTCACCACTCAGAAGCAACAGTGTGTACTACCTACAAGATGCACCACAGTTATTCACCAAAGACCCTCAGCACCTTCCAAACCCATGACCACCTCCATCTAGAAGGACAAGGGCAGGAGATACACGGGAACTCCACCCTGCAAGTTCCCCTCCGAGCCATTCACCATCCCACTTGGAATCATATTGCCATTCCTTCACTGTCGCTGGGTCAGAATCCTGGAATTCCCTCTCTAAGGGAATTGTGGGTCTACCTACAGCACATGGACTGCAGCGGTTCAAGAAGGCAGCTCATCCTCTCAAGGGGGCAACTAGGGACGGGCAATAAATTCTGGGCCCAGGCAGTGACACCCATATCAGATTAGATTCCCCTACAGTATGGAAACAGGACCTTCGGCCCAACCAGTCCACACCGACCCTCCAAAGAGTAACCCACCCAGACCCACTTCCCTCTGACTAATGCACCTATGGGCAATTCAGCATGGCCAATTCACTTAACCTGCCCATCTTTGGACTGTGGGAGGAAACCGGAGCAAATCCACGCAGACATGGGGAGAATGTGCAAACTCCACACAGACATTTGCCCGAGGCTGGAATCGAACCCAGGTCCCTGCTGCTGTGAGGCAGCAGTGCTAATTACTGAGCCATCGTGCTGCCCTAACGCAAGTGAAAAACAAATCCCGGGATTGTGGAGGAAAGGGGTTTGTTTCAATACCTGCAAATATGAGACGTTGCTGAGATGCCGTCAACAGGATAAAAAAGGTTTGAGTCAGCAGGAAGTATCATTCCCCAAGATTTTATAGAGGCATTTTATTAATTTTAGATTTCTGCAGTAAGAAATGCTGACTGAACAATTTAGCTGCTATCATATCTCTCAGAGTATATATTTCAAACTAAATTATTCATTAATAGTGCACAGACTGCAAGCTGGAACAGTTTTTGTGTAATTAAATAGATATCCAATGACGGGCAATAATCCATGGAGATAAGACCGATCACTGTAAGTAATCGAATCTAATCAAATACTACTACCAGGATTTATAGATCAACAGGTCACTGTGCGATATGCAGGAGGAGGACTGCTGACTTCAGCAATGTTTTTACCAGACTGCTGAAGGGAGCAAAAACAGAAATTGCGGGAGAAACTCAGCAGGTCTAGCAGAGAGAAAGCAGAGTTGGCATTTCGAGTCTAGTGACCCCTCCTCGGAACTGAAGAACTGCGATGGGTGGAGGCAGACATAAGAACCATTCAGCTCCTCACTTCTCCTCCGCCATCCGCTCTGTTGTGTATTTCAGCTCCTTTAACAAACAAACATCTCTGATTCACAGAAACACAGAACTGTCATGGTGCTGAAGAAGGCCACTCCACCCATTGTGTCTGTACTGGCTCTCTGAATGAGCATTATGCTTCAGCGCTATTCACCTGCCCTTTCCCCATAATCCTTCACGATGTATTGATTTAAATAATTATCCAATGCCTCGTGAATGCCTCAGCTGAACCTGCCTCCAGGAACTACACGCCATACCCTAACTACTCACTGCGTGAAAACTCTTGATTTCACATCACATTTGTTTCCTTTGCAACCCACCTCAGATTGGCTCCACATGAAGCAGCTTACAGGTGTATTTCACAGCTGTCTGCCTGAGAAATTACACAAGGGCTCTGGAGATTGGGTTTCACTAAAATTACAAACAAGCGATGCAGCTTCACAGCCGACCACACTGGGAGGTCCAATATCCAGCTGCATTACTGGCTGCTTTGGCCAACAGGATATTCCTGATGACAAGGGTGTTCAAGGACAATAACATCAGATCTGCCGCCAAGCTCATGGTAAATGGACCTGTGGTGGTTCCCACCCTCTGATATGGCTCTGAGACATGGACTGTTTACAGCAGGGACCTCAGGGTGCTGGACCAGTCCCATCAACGCAGCCTGCTCAAGATCCTGGAATCTGCTGGGAAGACAGACACACTAGGACCAGTGTCCCTGACCAGGCCAACATTCCCAGCATCGAGTCACTGACCCACCCCCCCCCCCCCCCCCCCACTTTGTGCAGCTGAGATGGGCTGGATACGTCGTCCCCATGACCAACACGAGACTCCCTATGCTACTGCTCTACTCCCCGCTCCGAAACGGCAGCTGGTGGGCAGAGGAAGTGCTCAGGGACACCCACAAGGCCTCTCTGGGGAAGTGCAGCATTCCCACAGACACCTGGGAATGACTGGGCCAAGACCGTCAAAAATGGAGGAGAAGCGTCTGGGAAGGCGTTGAGCACTTTGAGACTTGCCATCACCAAAACATGGAAGCCAGGAGAAAGGAACACGCTGTCAGGGCAACAGCCCACCCACCCCATTCCTGTGACCACCCCTTGCCCCCAGTGTAACAGAGGCCTGTGGTAGCCCCATCAATCTGTAAAGCCACCTACAGACTCCCCCGAGAGTGGGGGAGAGTCACCCTCATCTGTAAGGGAGCACCGACGATGATGCAGATGACTATCCACCTTCACAACTCATTATCAGTGAGTTCACAAAAACAAACCACTAACTGAAGGTTCAAAATCTTTTTTTTTTTGTAAATCTATAATAGTGAGTAAGGTAAGGGCTACTTTTAATTACGTTTATAATGAGATCTGTCTCGTGATTTACTTTTAATATAAAGGATTGGGATTAAGGTATCTCAGAGCAATGTTTTTCAGCAGAGAGGCAGGGCCAATGCTGTATTCTGACAGTCTGCATTTTGTTTGTTTTCATGTCATTTCTTGGTGTGTGGATTGTTAAAGGGGCTTCTCGCTGGGTGATGTGCTCTTCCCAGCAGATGTGGGAGATCAGGGAGAATTTGAATGTTCCTGGAGACTATGGCTGCAGGAAGTGTGTTTGGTTGTGAATCCTATTGGACTGCATGGATTGCTTGGAGCAGCAGTTGGAGGCAATGAGGAGTAAGGGGGCGTGATGGATGGCAGTTTCAGAAAGATGTAGACACAGCAGATACAGTCAAGTAGATGGTTGACTGCTAGAAATGTTAAGAGAGATAGCCAGGTAGTGCAGGAGTCTCCTGTGACTATCCCCATCTCAAACAGGCACACTATTTTGGTGACTGTAGGGGAGGACGGCCTCTCAGGAGGCCAGGTTTCTGGCACAGTGACTGGCTCTCTTATGTCAGGTTCCAAGCAATCGATTGTAATCAGGGACTCTCTACTCTGAGGCACGGACAGATGCTTATGTGGCCATCGGTGAGACATCAGGATGGTGTGTTGTCTTCCTGGTGCCAGAGTCAAGAAGGTGTCAGGAAAGGTGAAGAATATTCTCAAAGGGGAGAGTAACCAGTGGCAGGTCATTGTGCACACTGGTTACAACGGCATTGGAAGGGAACGGGATGAGGTTTTCAATAGAGAATATAGGAAATTAGACAGGAGTTAAGGAAGTAGGTGCTGGAAGGTAGTTATATCTGCTGGTGATAAGTACAGGAATGGTAGGCTAGAGCAGGTGAATGCGTGGCTAAGGAGGTGGTGCAGGGAGCAAGGATTCACACTTTGGGACCATTGGGATCTCTTCAGGGGTAGAAATGACCTGAATAAAGAAGGACAGGTCCCACCTGAATTGGAAGGGGGCCAAATATCCCTGCAGGAAGGTTTGCTGGTGCTACTCAAGTGGGGAGGGGGCAGCAGCAACGATTGGGAACCAGAGAAGTAATGAGAAAAGAGAAAAGGCTGAGGCTGCTACATGAGCTAAAGGGAGCAAGTCTCATAGGCAGGGCAGACAGGAGCTTGGCAGGGAACAAGGTAAGACTGATAAATTAAACTCATTTACTTCAATGTGAGAGGCCTGATAGGGAAGGCAGGTAAACTCAGGGCACAGTGGGGAACATGGGACTGGGATATCATACAGGAACATGGCTCGGCAATGGACAGGATTGGCAGCCTGTAGATGCTATAGGAAGGATAGAAAGGGGTGGGCAAGACAGGAGGGGGAGTAGTGTTTTCAGTTAAGGAGAATATTACAGCTGTACTTGGGGAGTCATGATGTGGAGATGCCGGTGTTGGACTGGGATGGGCAAAGTTAAAAATCACACAGCACCAGGTTATAGTCCAACAGGTTTAATTGGAAGCACTAGCTTTCAGAACGACGCTCCTTCATCAGGTGGTTATGGAGTACACAACTGTTACACACAGAATTTATAGCAAAAGTTTACATTGTGATCTAATTATATTGAAAAAAACGTTGACTGTTCGTTAAGTCACTCATCTATTAGAGTGACCATCTTAGTCTCACTTCTTTCATGTGTAAGTCACAAAACTTTTTTAAAAAGTTACATTCTCAGGTTAACTTTAACAATTGGTGTCAGCCCAGATAATGTATTGAAGGTGTTAGCCCCTGTGTGCTGCTGTCTGTGCCATAATGTTCAGACTGATTCTAATTTAAAAAATGAATTAATAGGGTCTTACATGGAGTCATGTAGTTTTTGAACAAAGTACAATGTAACTCTGCAAATACAAATTCACCCGACAAACGTATATACGTATGTGTGCATGTGGGTTTCTGTGTGTGTGTGTGTCTGGGGTGGGGGTTTTTGAGTGTCTGTGTGAGAGAGTGTATATGTGTGTGTAAAGAGGTCGAAGTCTGTGAGAGGGTGCATGTGGGAGTGTGTGTGTCTGTAGGAGTGTGAGTGTGTGTGTGCACATGCCTGTGTATAGGAGTGTGTGTGAACAATTGGAGGAAAACTGCCAAGCCGCCAATACATGCAGACTGCCCAGAGAATAGCTCTCTTAAAGGTACCTTTATCGATCAGTAACCTGTGAAACAGAAATCCCGAAGAAGGAGAAAAGAAAACTGAGGATGATACAAGGGGATGATTCAACAGCTGGCTGGGTTTGAAAGCTGATTTTTTTTCTGTAAATCTTAATTGGGGGTTTTAACAGATTATTATTGTGAACGGGAAGGTAAAAGAAAAGTTTAGATAAATGATATGTAAGTTGTTGTTAGTTAATTATTCTCTGTTAGACTTTTAAAAATTAAAGTTGTTTTTTTTTACTTTAAATAGTGACTTTTGGAATAGTTCTTTGGCTCTCGAATTTTAATGGATGACAGCACGGGGTGAATCTTTTCTGTGTGTCAGGTTTCAATTAGCGGGGGGGGGCATGGTTGTTGGAGGAATTGGAAGCTGATTGAGGAAGTGATGGGGGCTGGTACAATGACAACATTTAAAAGGCATTTGGATGGAGACATGAGGAAGAAGTCAGAGGGATATGGGCCAAGTGCTGGCAAATGGGACTAGACCAGATTGGGATGTCTGGTCAGTGCAGACAGCTTTGACTGAAGGGTCTGTCTCCTTACCGTGTGACACTGTTACTCTCTCTGTGTTCCTTCTTGTTTTTGAACAGATTATGAGGAAACAATTTTTCTCTATCTATTTTGTCCAGCCTTTTCATGATTTTGAAGCTATTCAGCACATTTCCTCTTCACTTTTTGTACATGGCAAACAACTTCAGTTTTTCCAATGCCTCCTCTGAACTGAAGTGCCTCATCCTCACAATTATTCCTGTAAAGTCCTCGACACTCTCTCTGATGCATTCACATCCTTCCTAAAGTGTGGCACTGAGAACGGTACACAAGTCACCAGCTGAGGTTTAAATAATGGCTTGAGTTCAGTATCACCTTCGTGTCAATGAGACATACTCGACCTATTCTACAACCATCCGAGCCCTTTATACAAAAGCACAAGGGTCACTGCTCCTGCACACTCTTTAGGATAACACCTTTTATTTTAAACTATCCATGGTCTGTTTTTCTACCTAACTGCAACATCTCATACTTATGAGTAGCAGAGTCATACAGCGTGGAAACAGAACCTTTGGTTCAACCCGTCCATTCTACAACATAGAACATTACAGCGCAGTACAGGCCCTTTATTATCCATATGTCTATCAAATGACCATTTAAATGCCGTTAAAGTTGGTAAATTTACTACGTTGCAGACAGGACGTTCTACGTCCTTACTACTCTGAGTAAATAAACTACCTCTGACATCTGTCCTATATCTGTCATCCCTCAATTTAAAGCTATGTCCCCTCGTGCTAGTCATCACCATCTGAGGAAAAAGGCTCTCACTGTCCACCCTATCTAACCCTCTGATTATCTTATATGTCTCTATTAAGTCACCTCTCAACCTTCTTCTCTCTAACGAAAACAGCCCCCAGTCCCTCAGCCTTTCCTCATAAGACCTTCCCTCCACATCATTAGGGCGGTACGGGTGGCTCAGTGGTTAGCACTGCCGCCTCACAGCTCCAGGGTCCCAGGTTCGATTCCAGCCTCGGGTGACTGTCTGTGCGGAGTATGTACATTCTCCCCGTGTCTGCGTGGGTTTCCCCTGGGTGCTCCGGTTTCCTCCCACAGTCCAAAGATGTGCAGGTCAGGTGAATTGGCCATGCTAAATTGCCCGTAGTGTTAGGTGCATTAGTTAGAGGGAAAATGGGTCTGGGTGGGTTACTCTTCAGAGGGTCGGTGTGGACTGGTTAGGCCTAAGCACCTGCTTCCACACTGTAGGGAATCTAATCAGGCAACATCCTAGTCTCCTTTGAACCCTTTCCAAAGCTTCCACATCCTTCTGATAATGCGGTGATCAGAACTGTACACAATACTCCAAGTGCAGCCACACCAGAGTTTTGTACAGCTGCAGCATGACCTCGTGGCTCCGAAACTCAATGCCTCGACTGATAAAAGCTAACACACCGTATGCCTTCTTCACAACCCTATAAACCTGGGTGGCAACTTTCTGGGATCCATATACCTGGACATCGAGATCTCATTGTTCGTCTACACAAGAATCTTACCATTAGCCCAGTACCCTTTATTCCTGTTGCTCCTTCCAAAGTGAATCACCTCACACCATTTGCCACCTCTCAGCCCAGCTCTGCAGCTTATTGATGTCCTTTTGTAAATTATGACATCATTTGGAATGATCCACAACTCTACCGACCATCCCTCAATGCCCTCATCTGGGTCATTTATGAAAATGACAAACAGCAGATCCTTGTGGTACACCACTAGAAATTGAACTACAGGATGAGCATTTCCCATCAACCACCACCCTCTGTCTTCTTTCAGCTCGCCAATTCCTGATCCAAATCGCTAAATCACCCTCAATCCCATGCCTCTGTATTTTGTGTAATAGCCTACTGTTATCAAACACCTTACTGAAATCCATGTACACCACATCAACTGCTTTCCCCCAATCTACCTGTTTGGTCACCTTCTCAAAGAACTCAATAAGGTTTGTGAGGCACGACCTATCCTTCACAAAACCGTGCTGACTATCCCTGATCAACTTATTCTTTTATAGAAGATTACAAATCCTATCTCTTAGAACGTTTTTCAACACTTTACCCACAGTCGAAGTAAGGCTCACTGGTCCCGGGGTTGTCTCGACTCTCCTCCTTGAACAAGGGAACGACATTTGCTATCCTTCAGTCTTCTGGCACTATTTTTTAAACAATGACGACATAAAGGTCAAACCCGAAGGTTCTGCAGTCTCCTCCCTGGCTTCCCAGAGAATCCCGGGATAAATCCCACCCAGCCCAGGAGACTTACTTATCTTCATACTTTCCAGAATTGCTAACAACTTCTCCTCGTGATTCTCAACCCTGTCTCGTCTAGTAGCCTGTATCTCTGTATTCTCCTCGACAGCATTGTCTTTTTCCAGTGTGAATACTGACAGAAAATCTTCATTTAGCACTTTCCCCATCTCCTCTGACTCCACACACAACTTCCCACTACTGTCCTTGAATGGCCCTAATCTTAGTCTCGTCATTCTTTTATTCCTGAAATACCTACAGAAAGCCTTAGGGTTTACCCTGATCCTATCCGCCAATAACTTCTCATGTTTCCTCTTGGCTCTTCTGAGCTCTCTCTTTAGGTCTTTCCTGGCTACCTTGTAACCCTCAAGTGCCCTAACTGAGCCTTCACATCTCATCCTAACATAAGCCGCCTTCTTCCTCTTGACAAGAGATTCAACTTCTTTAGTAAATCTGGCTCCTGCGCTCAACAACTTCCTCAACAACATACTTGTCAAGGACCCGCTGAAGCTGTTCCTTGAATAAGCTCCACTTTTCAATTGTGCCCATCCCCTGCAGTTTCCTTCCCCATCCTATGCATCCCAAATTTTGCCCAATCGCATCATAATTGCCTTTCTCCCAGTTATAACACTTCTTCTGTGATATATATATCTATTCCTTTCCATCACTAAAGCAAACATAACGAAACTGCGGTCACTATCACCAAAGTGCTCCCCTACCTTCAAATCTCACACCTGGTCAGGTTCATTACCCTTTACCAAGTGCAGTGTGGCCCCGCCCCTTGGCCTGTCTACATACTGTGGCAACATCCTTGTTAATCTTTTCTGAACCCTTTCAAGTTTCACAACATCTTTCCGATAGGAAGGAGACCAGAATTGCATGCGATATTCCAACAGTGGCCTAACCATTGTCCTGTACACAATACTCTGACCAATAAAGGAAAGCATACCAAACGCCTTCTTCACTATCCTATCCACCTGCGACTCCACTTTCAAGGAACTATGAACCTGTGCTCCAAGGTCCTATCATTTAGCAACAGTCCCTAGGACCTTACCATTAAGTGTATAAGTCCTGCTGAGGTTTGCTTTCCCAAAATGCAACATCTCACATTTATCTAAATTAAACATCTGACACTCCTCAGCCCATTGGTCCATCTGATCAAGATCTTGTTGTAATCTGAGGTAACCTTCTTCGCTGTCCACTACACCTCCAATTTTGGTGTCATCAGCAAACTTACTAACTATACCTCTTATGCTCACATCCAAATCATATATATATTTATATAAATGTCCTTGACTAACAATGCCACACCTCTGTCGCTTTTACCCCCTTCCCTGTTCTTACTAAAACATTTAAATCCAGGAACCTGTCCCTGCTCTATCCATGTCTCCGAAATGGCCACACCAGGTACCAACCCATGCTGCAAGTTCACCCACCTTATTCTGGATGCTCCTGGTGTTAAAGTACACACACTTCAAACCAGCTTCCTGCTCACCGCTACACTCTTGCAACCTTGCAACCTTATTTCTGACCTCACTGATCTCAACATCCTGTACATTGGAATGACAATTCAGGTTCCCATCCCCCTGCTGAATGAGTTTGATTAGTCCTGAAGGGTGTTAGCAAATCTCCCCCCCCAGGATATTGGTACCCCTCTGGTTCAGGTGAAGACCATCCTGTTTGTGAGAGGTCCCGCCTACCCCAGAATTAACCTCAATTATCCAGGTATCTGAAACCCTCCCTCCTGCACCATCCCTTTAACCACGTGTTCAACTCCTCTCTCCCTATCCCTCAACTCTCTAGCATGTGGCACAAGCAACGAACCAGAGATAACAACTCTGTTTGTTCTAGCTCTAATCTTCCACCCTAGTTCCCTGAATTTCTGCCTTACATCCCCATCCCTTTTCCTACTAATGTTGTTAGTGCCAATGTGGACCACGACTTAGGGATGCTCCCCTTCCCCCTCAAGGATCCTGAAAACTCGATCTGAGACATTGGCACCTGGGAGGGTACACACCAACCGTGAGTCTCTCTTGTTCCCCCAGAACCTTTATCTGTTTCCCTAACTATGGTGTTCCCAATGACTAATGCTCTGCTCCTTTCCCTGTTTCATTCTGAGCAACACGGACAGACTCTGCCTGAGACCTGTGCCCCATTGCTTACCCCTGGTAAGTCATTTCCCCGCCCCCCCCACCCCCAACTGCATCCAAAATGGGTTCCTTTTTATTGAGGGTAACAGCCACAGGGGATCCCTGCACTGCCTGCCCGTTCCCTTTCTGTCCCCTGACGGTAACCCATCTACCTCCTCCTTGTACCTGAGGTGTGACTACCTCCCTGTAACTCCTCTCAATAACACCCTCCATCTCCCGAATGATCTGATGTCCATCCAGCTCCAGCTCCAGTTCCCTAACGTGGTTTACAAGGAGCTGGAGTTGGGTGCACTTGCCACAGATGAAGTCAGCAGGGACACTAGTGGTGACCCTTACCTCCCACATTCTGCAGGAGGAACATTCAACTGCCCTCACCTCCATTCCCACTATTCTCAATTTCCAACAAGTCTACTGAAAAATAAAAAATAAACTCATCACCTTACCAATCTGGCGCACACAGCCTTTTGTTTGTATAGAGGAGGAGGATGGGTGGGAGACATTACCCGAGTAGTGTTTCAGGTAAAGCAACTGCCCAAATCTATCACCTCACTTACCCAGCAGCCCTGTGACTGCTCCTGCTCAGCGTGCGCTCAGTCTGTAAGCAGTTTTTAAACTTTAAATTTACCTTCCCGTCCAAAATCCCAAACCAAACTTGGCTCCTGGTCCATATCCATCCAAACCTTTCTTGTTCATGTGCTTATCTAAATGTCTTTTAAACGTAACCGTTCCCGCATCCACCACTTCCTCAGGAAATTCGTTCCACACGCGAATCCACTCTCTGGGTAAAACCTTCTGCATTGAAACATGAACTGCCCCCTATCAGCCCACATCACCAACTTGTCAGTGCCCTTTTGCCCTTTACATTGGCCACCTCACAGATTTCAATGCTTTCAAATTTGGCATCCTCAAACATGGAGAGAGTCCCCTGCACACCAAGAGAGAGGTTATTAGTATTTACCAGGGAAAGCAAGGTTTCTTATAACTCTTCCAGAAACTGTCTACCATTTCACTTATTCCAAGAGCTATAACCTTCCTCACAGGTCTGTTCTTTGATGTTGTATCAAGTTCCTCTTAGGAATCCATGTACACCAGCAATATTACCCTCAATAATCCTTTCTGTAACCTTGTGAATAAACTCTAGCAAGTCAGTGATGTTCCCTGAAGGAATCCAAGCTGGCTTTTCCTAATTAACCCACAATATTTCAATCAGATTACCCTTCAACCATCTAAACACAGAATGGTATGAACCCAGTTTTTTAGATTAGATTACAGCGTGGAAACAGGCCCTTCAGCTCAACAAGTCCACACCGACCCACCCAGACCCATTCCCCTACATTTACCCCTTCACCCAACGCTATGGGCAATTTAGCATGGCCAATTCACCGAACCTGCACATTTTTGGATCGTGGGAGGAAACCCGCGCAAACACGGGGAGAATGTGCAAACTCTACACAGACAGTCACCTGAGGCGGGAATTGAACCCGGGTCTCTGGCGCTGTGAGGCAGCAGTGCTAACCACTGTGCCACCGTGCCACCCTTCTGGCCCTTCTCTGTCTCCTCACACTTTCCACTTCTAATCCCAATTTAATTTTCACACCAAAGTGTTTTTCCATGTGAACTTGGGTTTTCCTGGTAGTCCAATTTCCATCATTTATCTCAGCACACATCCACTCTCTCTGTAACTGATGATCATATGATTATTCATTGCTCATTAAACAGATTGTCTTATTGTTTAGTTTAACATTGTTCTAGGAGCTTGCTATGCACAAACTGATTGTTGCTTTTCTCAACAGAGAAGTTCGGCATTGATGTTGGTGCCATTGTTCTTTCAAATAGTGCAGATATCAAATGGGGATGAGTGACCAGCATGTAAAGATTTTAAAATCACAGTAAAGGAGTCATAGTTGGCATGGTGGCTCAGTGGTTAGCACTGCTGCCTCACAGCACCAGGGACTCAGGCTCGATTCTAGCCTCAGGCAACTGTCTGTGTGGATTTCTGGCTGGTCTCTGGTTTCCTCCCATGCTCCAAGGATGTGCAGGTTAGGTGGATTGGCCATTCTAAACTACACACCGTGTACAGGGATGTGCAGGTTAGGGTGGATTGGCCATTCTAAACTACACACCGTGTACAGGGATGTACAGGTTAGGTGTGTAAGCCATGGGCAATGCAGGGTTACAGGGATGGGGCTGGGTGGGATGAGCTTTGGAAGGATGGTTTCAGTCGAATAGCCTGCTTTTTTTGTATTCATTTGTGGGACTTGGGCGTCACTGGCTGGGCCAGCATTGATAGCCCAGCCCTATTTGCCCTTGAGAAGGTGGGGCTGAGCTGCCTTCTTGAACTGCTGCAGTCCACATGCTGTGGGTTGACCCACAATGCTGGGAGAGAGGGAATTCTTTGACCCAACAACTGTGAAAGAACGGCAATATATTTCCAAGTCAGGGTGGTGGCTTAGAGAGAAACTTACAGGTGGTGGTGTTCCCAAGTACCTGCTGCCCTTGTTCTTCTAGATAGAAACGGTCGTAGGTTTGGAAGGTGCTGTCTGATGATCTTTGGAGAGTTTCTGCAGTGTATCATATAAATAGTACACACTGTTGCTACTGAACATCAGTGGTGGAGGGATCGCATGTTTGCAGATATGGGACCGATTGAGTGGGCTGCTTTGACCTGGATGGTGTCGAGCTCCTTGCCTGTTGTTGGAGCTGTATCCATCCAGGCCATGGGGAGTATTCCATCACACTCCTGACTTGTGCCTTGTAGATGGTGGATAGACTTTAGGGTGTCAGGAGGTGAGTTACTCACCACAGTATCCCTAGTCTCTGACCTGCTCTTGTAGCCACTGTGTTTATGTAATGAGTCCAGTTGAGTTTCTGGTCAATGATAACCCCAAAGATGTTGACAGTGGGGGATTCAGTGAAGGTAATACCGTTGAATGTCAAGGGGCTGTGGTTCGGTTGTCTCTTATTGGTGATGGTCATTGTCTGGTATTTGTGTGGCGGGAATGTGACTTGCCACTTGTTGGCCCAAGCCGGGTATTTTCCTGACCCTGTTGCAGTTGAGCATGGACTGCTTCAGTATCTGAGGAATTGCAAATGGTGCTGAACACTGTGCAATCATCAGCGAACATCCCCACTTCTGACCTTATGACAGAGGGAAGGTCAAAGTTTGGGGGAAGATTTGTAGCTCGGGTGCTCGTTGTTGTGGTTCTGTTCGCCGAGCTGGGAATTTGTGTTGCAGACATTTCGTCCCCTGTCTAGGTGACATCCTCAGTGCTTGGGAGCCTCCTGTGAAGCGCTTCTGTGATGTTTCCTCCGGCATTTATAGTGATTTGTCTCTGCCGCTTCCGGATCTGGACCCAATATACCGACCACTGCAACAGACAGCTGGAACTGTCAACCGGAAGCGGCAGATTCAAACCACTACAAATGCCGGAGGAAAGATCACAGAAGCGCTTCACAGGAGGCTCCCAAGCACTGAGGATGTCACCTAGACAGGGGACGAAACGTCTGCAACACAAATTCCCAGCTCGGCGAACAGGACCACAGAGGGAAGGTCATTGATGAAGCAGCTGACGATGGCTGGACCAAGGACATTATACAGATTCTAAGTCTTCCAGGGCTCATTAGAGAGAGAGACAGCTGGCAATAAGCTCAATGTGAGGGCTGTTATACCTTGGGCAAGAAGGCAGGCCCTTCATAGTAACCTCAACCAATACAGAAATCAAACCTGTGCTATGGACATCGCAAACCAGCTGTCCAGCCAACTGAGCTACCCAACCAGTGAGGTGCTAGTAGGTATCTTCTGTATCAGGGAAGTTCTCATTGGCTTCAAAGCACGGAAGTTCTTAAAGACATACAGAAAGTTTCAATTAAGATCTTCAAAGCTCTCAAAATTATTGAAATTAGCTTTCAAAGGGATCACTTGATATTAATTGACATCCAAGCCATCTATACATTGAAGGAAAGCAAAAATTGATACTGAAAGGAAACTATAATGTAACTAACTGAATTTGTTAAAGTTGTGATGTAATACAAAAGGAAATCTCAAGGCATAAAACGTACCAGGGTATAAAATCCTGCTGATCCTCACTTGGCTCATGCATTGAAAATTAAGTGCAAAAATCTTGGAGGCATCACAAAGTTAAAGATTTCAAAAAGTTCAGAGATTCTCAAATTTGCATGATTTTCATATCCAAGTTGACAGAAAGCGCAGACCAGATTTCTGTACTTAACAAAACTTAGTGATGTTACAAGTAATTAGACTAACTCCTAGTAATTAATAATGAACTATTGGTACATAACTTTTCTAAACAAAACTCTGGTTATAAACTCCGCCTTACACGGATGCACACACAGATACAGACAGAAAGAAAAGAAACATGAATGCTATGGATGGAGGGAGAGGCTGGGAAAAGAAGTTCAGTGGTTTCTGTTCATATAGCCAGTTTCTTTCACTGATCAGTCTTCCTTCTCCAGATGTCCTTGCCTGCCTGGAGCAGGGTCACACTGGTTTACTGATGAAGAACCTCAGTTCACAGTAACAGCTGAGGGAAAGACAAACTGGATTGCCCCAGGCTCAAATTGGCTTTTACTGCAGAGACCAAGGAGCAGGGGAATCGACGTTTCGGGCATGACCCCTTCTTCAAGAAGGGCTCATGCCCGAAACATTGATTCTCCTGCTCCTTGGATGCTGCCTGACCTGCTGCGCTTTTCCAGCAACACATTTTCAGCTCTGATCTCCAGCATCTGCATGTCCTCACTTTCTCCTTCTACTGCAGAGAACAGAGAGAACTCTTGAAGTAATCACGCAGAGTTCTGGAGAAGCTCAGCACATCTGGCAGCTTCTGTGGAGCAAGAAACCGAGTTAAAATTTTGAGTCTAGTGTCACCCTCTTCATAACTTAGTTCAAACTGGATTCTGAAGGGGAGTCACACTGGACTCAAAACAATAACTCTCTCTCTCTCTCTCTCCCCACAGATGCTGCTGGGCCTGCTGCATTTTCCACCATTCTCTGTGTTTGTTTCAGATTCCCAGCATCCTCAGTATTTTGCGTTCAGTAGAGGAAGATCTCCCAAGCTGGGGAATGTCTTAAAGCTTCTCATTAGCTTGCTCACAGCCACAAGCTGTTGAGGTACCAAGAATCGATCACATAGTTGTGGGCAGGCAGAATGCCTTTGTTACCAAGAACTACCCATTGGTGCACAGACCAATCTTGCAACTTTGTATTCCTACATACCTCTTGTCTCTCGCTCATCTACAAACACATTTTGACTAATGTGCGAACAAGCAGCTGTGTAAATGATGCTTACGATGAGTGCCAGATTATTTATTTTCACAGCAATCCTCTAGCACTCTTTGATTTTTAAAACAGTTATTTTCTCAAATCACTCCCAAATCAGAGATTCAGGAAAATAAAGACACAGTTTCTACACTGAGTAACAGGAGAGCTATAAAAAACAACAAACTGATAAATCAAAGTCTATCAAACTAGAAACACAATAAACTATAAATATGATGCTAACCCAAAAAATATGCAGACCATACCCATGAAAATGACAAAAGCCATACAATGTAGTGAAGCAGCAAGCCCCCAGATGATTACCTTGCTGCCTGCTTCCAGCCTTGTATCCAAACCCAGCCAGGGTGCTGCATGGCAGACTGCAGTCTAGTGCAGTCACTCCAGCGTTAATGATACCACTGAGCTCAAACTCACTCAGCGCTGGTATCCAGCCTTTTTTACCTCATGAAAGATATTGTTTGGCTCACTCACAAGAGATTCCAGTTCATCTGTGAGCCAAATCTGAATATTCTCCATATTCCACACCAACTATAGTTTTTGTTGAATAAATCCATTTGTCTTAATTTTTCATATATAATTTCTTCTATTAATTTAGATTAGATTCCCTACAGTATGGAAACAGGCCTTCAGCCCAACAAGTCCACACTGAGCCTCCAAAGAGTAACCCATCCAGATCCTTCCCCTATATTTACCTCTGACTAATGCACTTACCGCTACGGGCAATTTAGCATGCCCAATTCACCTGACCTGCTCACCTTTGGATTGTGGGAGGAAACCGGAGCACCCGGAGGAAACCCACGCAGACACGGGGAGAATGTACAAAGTCCATACAGTCAGTCTCCTGAGGCGGGAATTGAACGAGGGTCTCAGGCGCTGTGAGGCAGCAGTGCTAACCACTGTCCCACCGTGCCACTAGAGTACAGAGACTTACTTTTCACTGTATTTTTAAAATTAAAAATACAAGTGACAATATGTTACTATTCTACTAACCTATTCACTAAATGTTGAGAATGTTGCCCGTGTCAGGCTACTGTCTGTGTGGAGTTTGCACATTCTCCCTGTGTCTGCGTGGGTTTCCTCCGGATGCTCCGGTTGCCTCCCACAGTCCAAAGATGTGCTGCTCAGGTGAATTGGCTATGCTAAATTGCCCGTAGTGTTAGTGAATGGTCTGGGTGGGTTGCTCTTCGGAGGGTCGTGTGGGCTTGTTGGGCCGACGGGCGTGTTTCCACACTGTAGGGAATCTAATCTAAACTAACTGCCAGTGAAGTGCACAATTTCATTACAAGATCTTTCAAAATTGTGTCGGGTGTCCTGACCCTCTTGGTGTCTTTAACTCACGACGACTGAAATACCTGAATCCTCATTCTCAGAACCAAATATGGTCTATTCACCAAGTAATTATGGGTCCTCCACAAGAATACGCCTCATACAAAGCTGTTTACTGGCGTACTCTGCCTTAACAGCTTAAAAATCCTTCGAGAGTCATGTGAATAATTTCATAGACTGTGATTTATCATTTTGTTGATTTATACAGCTCTCCCGTTGCTCAGTTATTATAATATAGAGACCATGACTTTTTATTTTTCTGTATTTTTGATTGCGGACTGAAACAAGAAAAGACTTCACCTGGTGAAGCAGAAGCGCTCTGAAAGCTTGTGATTTCAAATAAACCTATTGGACTATAACCTGGTGTCGTGTGACTTCTGACCTTGTCCATTCCAGTCCAACACTGGCACCTCCACATCTTGTTGTATGGAAATTGGACTCTGTACTGATCCATGAACAGGAATCACACTTCAGCAGATGTCTCATAGAGCTGAACGAATCTGTTCAACTCGCAGCAATCTCTATAACCTCTGTAAAAGTATGTTCAGTGTATGTCAGTATTGGCATGGGTAGGGACAACTTGACAGATCTTGAATTTAAATTTTTGCCTTCTAAACATGTTGAAGGTGATTAGAAATGTACCCACAGTCATCAAATTCTGTCTTTTCAGTTTGCCTGTTGTGTCTCAATGCTGATTTGTACAACATAAAACTTATTTGTAAATGATGCAGCTCTGAACATTTATTCAAAAGAACAGTCCAGCACAGGAACAGGCCCTTGAGCTCACCAAGCCTGTGGTGATACAGTCGGCTTCCTAATCAAAAACCTGCACAGTGCGTATACTTCTATTCCCTGCCCATCAGGGATCTGTCAGGTTGCCTCTTAAACATTGCAATTGTACCCCTGCCTCACCACCTTCTCTGGCAGCACTTACCACTCTCTGGGCTAAACACCTGCTTCCCATTTCACATCTCCTTTAAACTTTACCCCCTTTCACCTTAAACCGACATTTCCTCGTCATTGACTTTTCTATTCCTGCCTCTTATAATTTTATAAACTTCCATCTCAGATCCCCCTCATCCTTCAACGTTCAAGTGAAAACGAATCAAGTTTGTCCAATCTCTCTTCATAGCCAACACCCTCCAAACCAGGTAAACCATTTCTGTACTCTCTCTAAAGCTTCCACATCCTTCTGATAGTGTGGCAACCAGAATTGTACACAATATTCCAAATGGGCATTAATACTTGTCAGGGTGCTGCCATCAACATACCCCACCTGAGATTCACCATGCCCTTCTCCTTTGTTATTACACTTACTCCAGCTCCATGCATAAATTCTCTGCTTTGTCTTAAGTGCATCTGCTTTTTCCTTAGCGACCCTCTTGCTCCTTATATATGTAAAATAAAACAAAGAACACAGAAAAACAAAGAAAATTACAAAGCACAGGAACAGGCCCTTCGGCCCTCCAAGCCTGCGTCGATCCAGATCCTCTATCTAAACCTGTCGCCTGTTTCTAGGGATCTGTATCCCTCTGTTCCTTGCCCATTCTTGTATCTGTCCAGATACATTTTGAATGACGCTATCATTCCCGCCCCTTCCACCTCCCTGGCAACATGTTCCAGGCACCCACACCCTCTGCATGAAGAACTTTCCCCGTATATATTTCCCTCTCACTTTGAACTTGTGATTGAGTAATTGAGTCCCCCACTCTGGGAGAAAGCTTCTTACTATCCTTGCTTCTGTAGATACCTCTCATGATTTTGTAGACCTCAATCAAGTCCCCCCATTAACCTCCGTCTTTCTCATGAAAATATTCCTCATCTACTCAACCTCTCCTCATAGCTAGCACCCTCCATACCAGGCAACATCCTGGTGAACCTCCTCTGCACCCTCTCCAAAATATCCACATTCTTTTGGTAACGTGGCAACCAGAACTGTACACAGCATTCCAAATGTGGCCAAACCAAAGTCTTATACAACTGTAACATGACCAGCCAACTCTTCTACTCAAGACCCCGTCCAATGAAGGAAAGCATGGTGTATGCCCTCTTGACCACTCTATTGGCCTACATTGCCACCTTCAGCAAACAATGGACCTGAACACTGCTATTAAGTTGGTACAACGTGACCCTCCCTGTATAAAACCATGCTGCCTATCACTGATAAGCCCATTTTCTTCCATATGGGTATATATCCTATCTTGAGTTGAAACTTTATTGCTGGAACAGCACAGCAGGTTAGGCAGCATCCAGGGAACAGGAGATCCGACGTTTCGGGCACAGGCCCTTCTTCAGGAATGAGCAGAGAGTGTTCAGCAGGAGAAGATAAAAGGTAGGGAGGAGGGACTTGGAGGAGGGGCGTTGGAAATGTGATAGATGGAAAGAGGTCAAGGTGAGGGTGATAGGTCGGAGTAGGATGGAGGCAGAGAGGTCAAGAAGAAGACTGCAGGTCAGGAAGGCGGTGCCGAGCGGGAGGGATTCGGCTGAGACAAGATGGGGGGAGGGGGGATGAAGAAACTGGTGAAGTCCAAGTTCATCCCCTGCGGTTGGAGGGTTCCCAGTCGGAAGATAAGACGCTCCTCCTCCGACCGCCGGGTTGTTGTGGTTTGGCGGTGGATGAGTCCAATGACCTACATATCCTCGGTGGAGTGGGAGGGGGAGTTGAAATGCTGTGCTACAGGGTGGTTGGGTTGATTCGTCCGGGTGGCCCAGAGGTGCTCTCTGAATCGCTCCGCAAGTAGGCGGCCTGTCTCCCCAATATAGAGGAGGCCACACCGGCTGCAGCGGATGCAGTAGATGATGTGGGTGGAGGTGCAGGTGAATCTGTGGCGGATATGGAAGTTTCCTTTGGGGCCTTGGAGAGAAGGCCCCAAGGCCCCAAAGGAAACTTCCATATCCGCCACAGATTCACCTGCACCTCCACCCACATCATCTACTGCATCCGCTGCAGCCGATGTGGCCTCCTCTATATTGGGGAGACAGGCCGCCTACTTGCGGAGCGATTCAGACAGCACCTCTGGGCCACCCGGACGAACCAACCCAACCAACCTGTGGCACAGCATTTCAACTCCCCCTCCCACTCCACCGAGGATATGCAGGTCATTGGACTCATCCACCGCCAAACCACAACAACCCGACGGTCGGAGGAGGAGCGTCTTATCTTCCGACTGGGAACCCTCCAACCGCAGGCGATGAACTTGGACTTCACCAGTTTCTTCATCCCCCCTCCCCCCACCTGGCTCAGCCGAATCCCTCCAGCCCGGCACCGCCTTCCTGACCTACAGTCTTCTTCTTGACCTCTCCGCCTCCATCCTACTCCGACCTATCACCCTCACCTTGACCTCTTTCCACCTATCACATTCCCCACGCCCCTCCTCCAAGTCCCTCCTCCCTACCTTTTATCTTCTCCTGCTGAACACTCTCTGCTCATTCCTGAAGAAGGGCATGTGCCCGAAACGTCGAATCTTCTGTTCCCTAGATGCTGCCTGACCTGCTGTGCTGTTCCAGCAATAAAGTTTCAACAAAAAACTGAGCTACCTTGAGAATGTATTTTATAAGAAGTTCTGGGATTTACATATCAAAAATCAGAAACCAGTATATCCCATTCTGAAAGATGAAAGTTTTAATCTAAGATTGTTTACTGTATCACATCTCCATGACACTGGACTCCTTTGGCTATAAATTCGTGAGCATGATCTTAACCTCAACAACCACCTGATGAAGGAGCAGCGCTCCGAAAGCTAGTG
>NC_057742.1:42520985-42527666 GCF_004010195.1 Chiloscyllium plagiosum
GCAGCAGGTCAGGCAGCATCCAAGGAACAGGAGAATCGACGTTTCGGGCATAAGCCCTTCTTCAGGAATCTGCCCGAAACGTCGATTCTCCTCTTCCTTGGATGCTGCCTGACCTGCTGCGCTTTTCCAGCAACACATTTTCAGCTCTGATCTCCAACATCTGCAATCCTCACTTTCTCCTTATCTCATTCATAAGTAACTTAAAATTTACAGAATAATGGTCACTATTCCAAAAAGGCTCGCCCACTGAAATTTCAATCAGCGAGCCAATGCATTACCCAATACCAGGCCACTTCCCTGGTCGGACTATCCACATACTGTTTCAAGAAACCATCCTGATATCAGTTAGCTGAAAATGTGTTGCTGGAAAAGCGCAGCAGGTCAGGCAGCATCAAAGGAGCAGGAGAATCGACGTTTCGGGCATGAGCCCTTCTTCAGGAATGAAGAAAGTGTGTCCAGCAGGCTAAGATAAAAGGTAGGGAGGAGCGTTGGAAATGCGATAGGTGGAAGGAGGTTAATATGCCGGAGTGGGGTGGGGGCGGAGAGGTCAGGAAGAAGATTGCAGGTTAGGAAGGTGGTGCTGAGTTCGAGGGATTTGACTGAGACAAGGTGGGGGGAGGGGAAATGAGGAAACTGGAGAAATCTGAGTTTCTCCTCGATATCATTACATTTTACATTATAGTGTAATGTAAACAAGTCCACACCGACCCACCGAAGCGCAATCCACCCATACCCCTTACATTTGCCCCTTACCTAACACTACGGGCAATTTAGCATGGCCAATTCATCTGGCCTGCACATCTTTGGACTGTGGGAGGAAACCGGAGCACCCGGAGGAAACCCACACAGACACGGGGAGAATGTGCAAACTCCACACAGTCAGTCGCCTGAGGCGGGAATTGAACCCGGGTCTCTGGCGCTGCGAGGCAGCAGTGCTAACCACTGTGCCACCGTGCCGCCTATCAGTTAGCTGAAAGGTTGCCTCTCAGTGCTCGAGTTCGAGTGATGCCTGAAAGATTGTCTTTTAGACTGAAAGAAAGCAGTTCACTGGGAATCACATCAAAATGCTCTGATGGAGTTCCCTACATGAAAGCAACAGCTAAATGTAAAATAATAAATAATTTGTTGTCTCCCACTCCAGGAAATCTTGAGGTTGTTAAAAATGCTCTGTGAATACTAAAATGCTTTTTTTTAGTGAAGTGAGGACTGTTTTTTTCCCAAAGGAAACCTACCATCCAGACTTAGCCTGGTCTCGGTCTGACTTCAACCCGGAATGAGCACATTTAATTGCATCTGAATTAACAGGCCATTCAGCCCGATTAAACCTGCTATAAAACAGGAGAAAACTGAATGGGTCACCTGGCTGTGAGCAAGGTGTCAAATCATGAACTCTCTCCCAAACGGCACCGTGAAAGCTCTTTCCCTCACCAGGACGGTTTCAGGAGGCTGACACTGGATGGGGACTAAGTACCAGCCTTTCCCGCAGTGAAAACCTCACACCCACAAATAGATATTACAATTTTAAAGACAGAAAGCTTCCTACCTCTGGAAGTTTTTTTTAAAGTGATAAGGAACAGTAATATTGCTGCCACTGCAGTTTGTGTCTCTCAACTCAATAAAGTATATCAGGAAAAAAAACAACAAGCTTATTGTTCAAATAAAATTAATAACAGATAAATTGAATTAAATTATTATTGATCCCAGGTAATTGTCAACTGTAGTAACACTCTCAGTTCAGGTTCCAGGTTCAAGTCCAACTTCAGGTCATGGGGTCAAACACTGAGTGCTGAGACAGCTCGATATCAATGACTTTTTATGGAAAAGGCATGAAGCTGAGACTCCCTCTGCCTCTCTGGTGAACATGAAGCTGAGACTCCCTCTGCCTCTCTGGTGAACATGAGGCTGAGACTCCCTCTGCCTCTCTGGTGAACATAAAAGAGCCCATGGTACTTCTTCAATAAAGTCAGGGCAGTTCCCCCCCACCCCGTCTACTGGGTGATACGTTTCCCTAAATCAACATTCTATAAACATCACTATCACAGTGCAGTTTGTGGAGTTTGATGTCTGTAAATTGACTATTACTTTCCTGTCATTATAACAGTGACTACATTTCAGAAATACTCTGTTGCCTACAAAGTGTCATATAAAGACTTGTTTTTTTGTACAAAGTCAGTCTCCAAAATGTATGACATTGTCTGTTCAAATTATGTGACCTTTGACAAAATCTAACCTGATATTGAGATTGTAACAGAGACTAAATTGCAATGTGTGCACTTCCTTTCACTTGTCTGGTAGACATTTGGCCCTCTTCCACAAACAGTGGCTAATGTTAAATCAATTGTTCATTTTAAGTTGATAGATTTTTGTTACCCACATGGATTAAAGTTAAATGAGACAGAACAGCCATGGATTGGCAAACATGCTTAGGACAGTGGGTGACCTACTTCTGTTCCATTACCACACATTCTGTACTCAGAGTCCCTCTGATTTTAACTGTGTTTCAGGCTTAATTGCAGTCAACCAGTTTTCCTGAACTTGGGGATATCTGACAGCTCAGAGGAGGCAAGCTTTGCTGTATGGAAGAGCACTGTTTGAGGGCCCAGCTGTGTACGAGTGCTTCACCCCAGCCCTCAAGCTAACCAGAACCCTATTCCACCCACACTGTGATTGGACATCCTCTATCCTATCACAGTCCTGCTCTCTATCTCTCATCCTGTCGAATCACTTTCGACCTGCCAATCTACCTGTCCTTATCCTCTGGCCCTACTTCAGGGCATTACCCTGAACGGCATGAACGCTGCTCTTGGATTGTTCTTCCTCTGTAAGGAGTCAAGACTGTTTAATCTCCACAGCATTTCCATGGTAACCCATTTTGTTTGTCTTCCCATCCACTTACCCAACTGAAATCCTATCCTATCAAATATCTGTTTCAAACAGAAAGTGATAGTTACAAAATCAGCAACTCGGGCCATGGGAATGAATCAGATGGTAGCCCTTTGGAATAATTGAGATTCTAACAGTTGGAGGGCATCTGAGAAGCCACAACAGTAACTCTCATTGAAAGCTGATCCGAATGTATTCCAAATGGCCAGCGCGATAGGTGATTTCCCCTCACCAGCCACAGAAATGATGCTTGGGGAATGGTGAATGAGGATGACGGGAGATTCCCAATTAGTTGAGGAATTGAGGAGTAACCCAAGGTGGGGAGGCTGAAGGAGACCATGTTGATCTGAAGGACTCTTCCTGGGTTTTTCCAGGGCATGTGCTCACGCAGCTGTCCGTCTCAGTGGAGGCTCTGAGACTGTCCACCCTCTGGTTCACATCAAACAGACATATGGCTTTGGCATTTTAACGTAACCCCCAGTAGTCTGGGGCCTGATTTCAGCTTAGCCAGGTGGTGGGAGGCAGGGTTATTTCAAGAATGCAGCAGGAAATGGATCCCTTTTATTATTCCTACCCTTCTATCAGCAGATAATGGGGTGATTAACTACCTTTGAAAACACACAACATAGATACTGTGCCAAACAAGATGCCAAATTAAACTAATCCCTTCTGCCTGCCCATTATCCATATCCCTCCATGTTGTACATATTGAATGATTATTTCAAAGCCCCTTAAATCCCCCCATTGGATCTGCTACTACCACCACCCCCGGCCGCACATTTCATGCACCTACCACTCTCTGTGTAAAAACTTACCCCTCACACTCATTTGAAACCGCCCCCCTCACTCTCGTCACCTTAAATGCATGTTCCGTAATATTAGATCTTTCAACTCTGGGGAAAAAGTTTCTGGCTGTCAACCCTAAATATGACTCTCATAATTTTATAAACTTCTAACAAGTCTCCCCTCAGCCTCTGTCTCTCCAGAGAAAACAACCCTGGTTTGTCCAGCTTCCCCTGGCAGCCCACAAAACAGGAATGACCTCATTCTGCTCCATTACCACACGGGGGGAAAGTGAGGGCTGCAGATACTGGAGATCAGAGCTGAAAATGTGTTGCTGGAAAAGCGCAGCAGGTCAGGCAGCATCAAAGGAACAGGAGAATCGACGTTTCGGGCATAAGCCCTTCTTCCCGAAGGGCTTATGCATAGATACAAAAACGCACAAAGTAGAGAGATGGAACAGATACAGAGGGACACAGAGAGTACGCGCATAGACAGAGACACAGAGACACAAGAGAGAGAGAGAGAGAGGTGAAGAATCAAAGCAAACAAGTCAAGGAGAGTCAGACACCATCAGTTAGGGACAGCAGTCAGAGACTGAGTCGACAGATGGTGAGAGGTCTCTCTAGCAGCATTGCTGATTCAATGGCTGTGTTTTGCGAAACTGGTTCAATTGGATGGACTGGTTCAAGTGAATAGGACAGAAGCAGTGCCCAGAAACGGGAGAAAGAACTGCGTTTGTGAACATGAAGTGAAAGTGGAATTATACATCATGCTCAATCCAAAACTACCCAAACCATCTAAACTATCCGATCTGGATGTATCACAGCGTAGGATGGCATCTGCTCTGCCCCAGACCACCAGAAACTACAGAGAGCCATGAACACAGCCCAGTCCATCACACAAACGCAGCCTTCCATCCACTGACTCTACCTATACAACCCACTGCCTCAGGAAAGCAACCACCATCATCAAAGACCACCCCCACCCCAGTTATACTCTCTTCCACACTCCACTGTGGAAGACATAAAGGTTTGAATACATGTACAAACAGATTCAGGAACAGCTTCTTCCCCGCGGTTATGAGACCTCTCAGATATTAATTCCGATCTCTCTCTCAGCACCTTTTCTGTAATCTGTAGCACAGTATTCTGGTCTGCTAACCTGATGCAGGTGGCAAGGGATCACAGAAAGCAACAATTCTCACTGTAACTCACTAATGTGACAACAATAAATCAATCATTCAACTGCCAAGGGAAAAGATGGAATGATGCTTCAGGAAATTGTGTGTATACTTACAGAAGTGTTTTCTATATAACACGTGTGTGTATATCTGTGTATGTGCTGATTTGTATTTGTTTCTATAGGGAATGTGTGTGCACCTCCTAAATCCATGACCACTACCTCGAAGGACAAGGGCAGCAGTTACATGGGAGCATCACCACCTGAAAGCTCCCCTCCAAGCCACTCGCCATCCTGACTTGGAAATATGTAGCTGTTCCTTCAGTGTCGCTGGGTCAAAATCCTGGAAGTGTTATCCCAAGTATTGTATCAACAGCAGACAGCAATGGTTCGAGAAGGTGGCTCACCACTGCCTTCTCCAGGGCAATTAGTGATGTGCAAGTGAAAGAGACAAACAGCTGGTGATGCCCACATCCTGTCAAAGAGATTTAAGAAGTCCATTCATGCTTCAACCCATGAATCCCGTCAGAACTCATGAACATCAGCCTCACACTGAGAGCAGACTTCCACAAGGAGCACTCTGTCACATACAATCAGTATCTCAGGCAACTCTCCCTCTCTGGGTAGCTCGAAATGAGCCCTACAATATACAATTGAGTAGGTGTCACACTTGTGCAATGTCATTAGGTTCGGTGGGCTTGGATCGGCGCAACGTCGAGAGCCAAAGGGCCTGTACGGTGCTGTATTTTTCTATGTTCTATGTTCTATTATGAGGGAACAGTCCATGGCAATAATGTGTCGTTCCGTCTGCCAGTGAGTTGGCACCTGATCTGTCCTGTCCACCCAACCCAACTCGAACCCCTGTGCACTCATCCCCATTGGTTTTAATAGAGTGTTTATAATTGAATTTTCCCACAGTGTGATAACAAGTCATTCAGCCCAACAAGTCCACACTGATCTCTGAAAAGCACCCTACCCAGATGCAATCCCCTACTCTATCCCTGTAACCCTGCATTTCCCATAGCAAATACACATCCCTGTACACAATGGGCGATTCAGCAAGGCAGATCCACTTAACATGTTCCACCTAACAATGCCAATCCTCCCTCTCTCCTGTACCCGAAAGACAGCACAGCATCAGAATCTGAGTTGGTTGTCAAGACACACAAGATCAAGTAACAATAACTCAAAACATCAGCTTCTGAGTTTAAATGATTCTCACCACTTGTTAAATCTCCAGTGCAGCTCCCCCATTGAAGGGTGCTGGCAGTATTTAACCAGCACTAACCATTCCTGACGTACTCATGTCAGTGAGGAGTGCTGACTGCAGCTGCACACAACAAATAAACAAGCCGTACATCACTCGGACTCATTACACAGTAACCTTCCCAAGCCCATTTCCGGGCAGGGTGGGTTGGTTAGCCAGTTTCCCCATCGGAGAAAGTCGGAGCCAGTTCCAGGCTGAACGGTATTAACACGGAATTCTTCCCACCCTGTTTCCCAGCACTGATACTACCCACGCTGAAGTCTGACACAGAGAAGGGAGCTGACTGAATCAGGAAGTCAAACATATCCTCTTTGTTGCGCTAAATATAACCTACTGACCCCCTGTTACAGTTCAGGGTCTTCAATCCAGATAAATATTGTTTCAGAGATTTCCAAAGTATGCCCATGGGAGCAAACTGTTTCTTCAACCATTGTGGGCATGCACAAACAAAAGGTGGAGGGTGTAGGTTTGCTCGCTGAGCTGTAGGTTTGATATCCAGATGTCTCATTACCTGGCTCGGTAACATCATCAGTGGCGACCTCCAAGTGAAGCGAAGCTGTTGTCTCCTG
>NC_057742.1:42528196-42529668 GCF_004010195.1 Chiloscyllium plagiosum
GTTGTGGTTGGAGTGCCAGGCCTCTAGGAATTCTCTGGCATGTCTTTGCTTAGCCTGTCCCAGGATAGATGTGTTGTCCCATTCGAAATGGTGGTTTTTTTCATCCGTGTGTAGGGCTATGAGGGAGAGAGGGTCGTGACTTTTTGTGGCTAGCTGGTGTTCGTGTATCCTGGTGGCTAACTTTCTTCCTGTTTGCCCTATGTAGTGTTTGTCGCAGTCCTTGCATGGAATTTTATAGATGACGTTGGTTTTGTCCATGGGTTGTACTGGGTATTTTAAGTTTGTTAGCTTTTGTTTGAGAGTGTTGGTGGGTTTGTGTGCTACTAGGATTCCGAGGGGTCTCAGTAGCCTGGCTGTCATTTCTGAAACTTCTTTGATGTATTGTAAGATGGTTAGGGTTTCTGGCTGTGTTTGGTCTGCTTGTCGTGGTTTATTCCTGAGGAATCTGCACACTGTATTTTTTGAGAATCCGTTCTTCTTGAATACGTTGTATAGGTGGTTCTCCTCTGTTTTCCGAAGTTTGTCTGTGCTGCAGCGTGTGGTGGCTCGTTGGAATAGTGTTCTGATACAAACAAAAGGTGTTTTTCGGATTTAAAGGACGAGATGTTAGTGAGTGGCTCTCGGACCAACCACCTAGTTGCTGGTGTTTAGCTTTCCCCCTCCAAATGAGAACAGAACATTCCTGAAGCATTCTACAACAACACATCCAAAGAGTAACTCATAACTTTATGGAATAGGTGTAAGAGATTGCGATCTGACATAGAATCCATGGGAAATGGGAGCAGGAGTAAGCTGCTCCACCATTCAACACGATGACTATTCACCCGACTGTTGTATTAACCTCACCTCCCCATCTGTCACCGGCCCCCTGATCCTTGACTCCCCTGTGATTCAATCATTTCTTTAACAGACTTGAATATACAATGATCCAGGCTCCACTGCTCTCCGGGGTAGAGAATTCCTAAATACTAACAACTTTTTAAGAGAAAGGAACTCAAAATAGTGCCCTTAACAACCTCCAAGACTTGTACAGCCAATTAGCAATTTTGAAGTCAGTGATCATTCTGTTCTCCCTGTGTAATTGGTGAACAACCTCTCATATCCGCTAGTAACAACTCTGATTTTCTAGCCGGTGCTAATTGGTACTGAACTATTTACATTCCCTTTCTTTCATGCTTCAATTAGAGAAACATACTCCAATCCACATTCCCTGCCAATGTTTGTTAACCCTGTGTCTTCAGTTTCGTCTCATTCCAGTCACTTAAGGCGTTAAGTACATGTGTTTCACTGACAATTTAAGGAAATTGGATCCAGCAAATAAAATATTTGCGACTGTGGCGCTGTGGAGTCCGTGGACCACGTCTATATTGGGTGTGGGCGTTTGCACTCCCTTTTTGATTTTCTCAAAAACCTCCTCCTCTGTTTTTGGTTGCACTTCAGTCCCACGCTCCTGATCTTCGGGCACCCGGTAC
>NC_057742.1:42529753-42539186 GCF_004010195.1 Chiloscyllium plagiosum
TCTATTTTGATTTAGTCCCTACCCTCCCCTTCACTGTTTTGATCACACAGCACTGCCCTTTGATGTGAAGGGCACTGTTTGTCACTGGCCACCCGGGTGTTTTCCTATCTTCCTGGTGGTGGAAATTTGAATAAAGATCCTTGCACCTTGTGTCTCTCACTGTGTCTCACACCTGCACACACACACACATGGGTGCGAGGGAAAAGATAAGCACTACTGAAGAAAAGGAAGAAAAATTTAAAAAAGGAAAAAAAATGTTTGGGAATATGTAGCACCTTTTCACAACCAATGGTGCATTGTTGAAGTGCAGTCTCTGATGTCATGAGGAAAAAGTGGCAGTCAATTTGCACACAGCAAGATCCCACACAGGGTGTGAAATAATAAACACTATTCATCTACTTTTCTGCTGCTCAGTGAGTTGGAAACTTCACTCAAGTCACAAGGGAGATCCCCCCACCTCTCACTCCAAATAGTCAGAGAGGAACTTTGACATCCATCGGAGAGGGCAGATGGAGTTTCTTTAATCAATTCATTTATGAAATGGGGGCATCACTAGTCATTTATTGCCCACCCCTAATTGCCCAAAGGGTAGCTAAGAGTCAACCACATTGCTATGGGGTTGGAGTTACATGTAGACCAGATTGGGTAAAGATGGCAGTTCCTTGCTGAAAGGGCATCAGTGAACCAGATGGTTTCCTTTCTCGACATCGGTTTCATGGACATGATTCCAGCCTTAATTCAACTCCACCATATGCCACAGCACGATCCGAATCCAAGTCCCTCGAACATTACTTAGTTTTCTGGATTAATGGTCTATTGGTAACACCATCAGGCTAATCCCTCCCAACCTGATGGTCTATTGGGAACGCCATCAGGCCAATCCCTCCCAACCTGATGGTCTATTGGTAATGCCATCAGGCCAATCCCTCCCAACCTGATGGTCTATTGGTAACGCCATCAGGCCAATCCCTCCCTGATGGTCTATTGGTAACGCCATCAGGCCAATCCCTCCCAACCTGATGGTCTATTGGTAACGCTATCAGGCCAATCTCTCCCAACCTGATGACATCTCCTGTGAAAGATGGGATGTCTGATAGTGCAGCACTCCCTCAGGTGCAGCACAGGAGGGTCTATGTACTGATTTTTTTTGATAAGTCTGGAACCCATCACCCCACTTTTAACAATGGTGATGACCTAGCTATAGTTGATGCTGTCTGTCACCATAGACACAAATGTTACTATATGGGCCTATCATGCTCAATACCAGGATCTGGCTATTGAGGAATTTACTTCAGCAAGGAACAAGCTCACAAACTCCACACAGTCAGTCGCCTGAGGCGGGAATTGAACCCGGGTCTCTGGCGCTGTGAGGCAGCAGTGCTAACCACTGGGCCACCATGCTATTGGCTATTGAGGAATTTACTTCAGCAAGGAACAAGCTCACAAACACTAATATTTCATTTTCTCTTCAGGGCTCCTGCTGGGTCTTTCAAGGCCACTTAAAGGGACAACACTGCTCTTGCTCTCACTACCCTGAAATACATGAGATGTTCTGAGAATGGTAGAATGGTAGAATGGGGCTGGAATTGAACATGAGGAGGTGGGGTTGGTGAGATACATCAAGAAAATGCATTTGGCATGGCCATGGAAATCCCTCCAAAAATGGTCAACATAACTCCAAAAAAAAACAGAATAGTTAGTCTAATGTCAATGTGAGGAAGGGGGTCATTTTGACAGGAGATGACAAGGGATATAAGGTTAGCAGGAGATTAGATTCCACTCAGTGTGGAAACAGGCCCTTTGGCCCAACCAGTCCATACCAACCCTCAGGAGAGTAACTCACCCAGACCCATTTCCCTCTGACTAATGCACCTAACACTGTAGGCAATTTAACATGACCCCTTCACCTGACCTGCATATCTTTGGACTGTGGGAGGAAACCGGAGCACACCTGGACAGACACAGGGAGAACGTGCAAACTCCACATAGTGGAGTCGCCCAAGGCTGGAATTGAACCTGTTGCTGTGGAACATCAGTGCGAACCACTGAGCCACCTCAAAGCTAGGCAATGCTGTCCATAGATAGCCCCAGTTTTACACTCCATCTTAAAGTTTTACAATGCACTCCCACCAGGCTGCCATTTCTCTGTCAAAGGATCTAACACATTCCAGAGGCTTTTGTATTTTCATTAAATAGAGGGTACATTATAGAATGAATTTGTTGCTATGTCTCAAGTTGAAAGAACGATATTCACCTTGATATATTTAGCAAGGTTTTAATGGAAGGTGTTGCTTCTTGCTTTTTTAGAGGTTCTCTGGAGTCTCTATGGAGTGCCCAGTACAGTGTCTTACTCAATCACCGCACACCAGCCACCAGCATGACCTCTGACCTCTCCAAACATCACCTTCCGAGAACAAATCCGCTGACAAAACCAGAATGGCATCAGCCAATCCGACACGGAGGTGATTTGGGATAAAATCTACACCAGCAGAATCAGGGAAACACCCAATCAGGAGAAAAACAAAACCATTCCTAAAGAGGTGTCATCCTGGACTCAAAACGTTAATGCTGTTTCTCCCATTAAAGATACTGCGAGATCAGCTGAGGGTCTCCAGCATTGTCTGTATTTGTTACAGATTTCCAACATTCTGCTTTCATTAGTGGCTGATGAGCAGTTGGAGTGAGGCACTGAGCATTTAGAAACCTAAAGACTTGACCTGTGGAGTGACGTGAGTCCCTTAAAGACAGAAGCAGGTGATATGGTTATTCGAAATTGGGAAACAATTGACTTGTTAGTTACTTTGCAGCTGCCTTCATGGTCCAGGATGAAGTACAAGAAAACTGAAAATACGACAAGCAGAGGAGTTTAATGGTGTGACTTTAGCAAAAAACAGTCTGGAGAAAGTAGACTGAAAATACACATTTCTCCAGGGTTTGATCGCTTCTACAGCAAAGTATTCAAATAGATGAGAAAATTGCAAGAGTTTTGTCAAAACTGAACGGATTAAAGAATTAAAGAGAGAATGACAGAACTTGGCAAAGTAAGAACAGATTAGAGACAGTCCATGTGGATTTGTAAAAGGTGAGTCATGTATGCCTAATTGAGTTGATTTTTGTAGTTACAGAGTCATAGAGTCATAGAGATGTACAGAAACAGACCCTTTGGTCCAACTCATCCAAGCCGACCAGATATCCCAAACTAATCTAGTCCCATTTGCCAGCACTTGGCCCATATCCCTCCAAACCCTTCCTATTCATATACCCATCCAAATGCCTTTTAAATGCCATAATTGTACCAGCCTCCACCACTTCCTCTGGCAGCTCATTCCATACACACACTGCCCTCTGGGTGAAAAGTTGCCCCTTAGGTTCCTTTTATATCTTTCCCCTCTCACCCTAAACTTATACCCTCTAGTTCTGGACGCCCCGACCCCAAAAAGAAGCCCTTGTCTAGTTACCCAATCCATGCCCCTCATGATTTTAGAAACCTCTATAAGGTCACCCCTCAGCCTCCAATGCTCCAGGGAAAACAGCCCCAGCCTATTCAGTCTCTGCTGACACCTCAAATCCTCCAACCCTGCCAACGTCCTTGCAAACCTTTTCTGAACCCTTTCAAGTTTCACAATATCCTTCTAATAGAAAGGAGACCAGACTTGGATGCAATATTCCAACAGTGGCCAAACCAATGTCCTGTACAGTCGCAACATGACCTCCCAACTCCTGTACTCAATGCTCTGACCAAGAAAGGAAAGCATACCAAACACCTTCTTTACTGTCTTATCAGTTGATTCTTATATATGTTTGATTACTCTAGGGCAAGTCAACATAAGGAGGGAGGAAGTGTTGGATATTCTAAAAGGCATTAAGGTAGACAAGTCCCCAGGTCAGGATGGAATCTACCCCAGGTTGCTGAGGGAAGTGAGAGAGGAAATAGCTGGGGCTTTAACAGATATCTTTGCAACATCCTTGAACTAGAGTGAGGTCCCAGAGGCTTGGAGAATTGAAAATGTCCCCTTGTTTAAGAAGGATAGCAGGGATAATCCATTATGGACTAGTGAGCCTGATGTCAGTGGCAGGGGAGTTGCTGGAGAAGATACTGAAGGATAGGATCTACAAAGAACAAAGAACAAAGAAAATTTACAGCCCAGGAACAGGCCCTCCGGCCCTCCAAACCTGTGCTGAACCAAATCCACTGTCTAAACCTGTCGTCCAATTCCTAAGGATCTGTATCCCTCTGCTCCCCACTTCTCATGCATCTGTCCAGACACACTTAATCTCCTGTGCCTGCCTCTACTACCTCTGCTGGCAACGTGTTCCAGGCACCTACCATCCTCTGCATTAAGTACTTGCCACGTGTATCCCCCTTAAACTTTTCACCTCTCACCTTGAATGCATGACCTCTCGTTCTTGAATCCCACACTCTGGGAAAAAGCTTGTCTCTATCCACCCTGTCTATACCCTTCATGATTTTGTAAACCTCAATCAGGACCCCAATCAATCTCCTTTTTTCTAATGAAAACAATCCTAACCTACTCAACCTCTCTTCATAGCTAGCACCTTCCATACCAGGCAACACCCTCGTAAACCTTCTCTGCATCCTCTCCAAAGCATCCACATCCTTTTGGTAATGTAGCGATCAGAACCAACGTCCTGTACAATTTTAACATGACCTGCCAGCTTTTATACTCAATACCCCGTCCAATGAAGGCAAACATATTATATGCCTTCTTGACCACTCTATCCACCTGTGCAGCAACCTTCAGGGTACAATGGACCTGAACTCCCAGATCTCTCTGCTCATCAACTTTTCCCAAGACTCTTTCTTTTCGAGTATAGTTCAGTCTAGAATTAGACCTCCCAAATCACTCCACATTTGCTTGGATTGAACTCCATCTGCCACTTCTCTGCCCAACTCTCTAGTCCATCTATATCTTCCTGTATTCTTTGACAGTCCCTTATGCTTTCTGCCACTCCACCAATCTTCGTGTCATCTGCAAACTTGCTGATCATACCAACAGTGCCCTCTTCCAGATCATTTATGTATATTACAAATAACAGTGGCCCCAACACTGACCCCTGTGGAACACCACTGGTCACCTTTCTCCATTTTGAGAAACTCCCTTCAACTACTACTCTCTGTCTCCTGTTGCTCAACCAGTTCTTTATCCACCGAGCTAGAACACCCTGCACACCATGTGACTTCACTTTATCTATTAGTTTACCAGAAGGAACCTTATCAAACACCTTACTAAAGTCCATGTATTTGATATCTACAGTCTTTCCTTCATTTATCAACTTGGTCATTTCCTCAAAGAATTCTATTAAGTTGATCTACCCCACACAAAACCATGCTGCCTATCACTGATAAGCCCATTCATTTCCAAATATATATAGATTCTATCCCTCAGTACCTTTTCCAGCAACATTCCCACCGCTGACGTCAGGCTCACCAGTCTGTAGTTACCCGGAATATCCCTACTACCCTTCTTATACAGGGGGACAACATTAGCTACTCTTCAGTCCTCTGGCACCTTACCTGTGTTTCAGGATGCCACAAAGGTATCTGTCAGGGCCCCAGTTATTTCCTCTCTCGCCTCCCTCAGCAACCTGAGATAGATCCCATCCAGTCCTAGGGATTTGTCCACCTTAATATCCTTTCGCCTACTCAACACATCTTCCCTACTTATGTCAACGTAATCCAGAGTAAACACACTTCTATCTCTAACCTCAGCATTCATCACCTCCCATTCCTCAGTGAACACTAATACAAAGCAATAATTGAGAATCTCACCCATTTTCTTAGGTTCGACACACAACCTTCCTTCCTTATCCATTAGTGGACCAACCCTTTCTCTAGTTACCCACTTGCTTCTTATATATGATTCTCCTTAGTTCTGCTCGCTAAAGTTATGTCATGACCCTTTTTAGCCTGCTTGATTCCTCACTTAAGGTTGGTCCTACTCTACCGATATTCCTCCAAGGCCTGTTCTGTTCTTAGCTGTCTGGACCTTATGTACGCTTCCCTTTTCCTCTTGGCTAGTGGCACGATTTCTCCTGTCAGCCACGGTTCACAAATCTTGACTGTTCTATCCCCTGTTTTCAAAGGGACATGCTGAACCTGCAATATCTTCAACCTATCTTTGAAAGCTTTCCACAGATCAAATATGGACTTCTCTTCAAATAGCTACCCCCAATCCACATTTCCCAGCTCCTGCCAAATCTTGATATAATTGAGCTTGGCCCAGTTTAGTACTCTTCTCTTAGGACCACTCTCATCTTTGTCTATGAGTATTCCAAAACTTAGAGAATTGTGGTGATTATTCCCAAAGATGTTCCCCACTGCAACTTCTACCACCTGGCCTGGTCATTCCCCAATACCAGGTCCAATCTGGCCCCTTACCTCGTCGGAGTATTGACATATTGCTCTAGAAAACTTCCCTTGATGTTCCTTACAAATTCTACACCATCCAGACCTCTGTCACTAAGTGTATCCCAGTCAATGTTGGGAAAATTAAAATCTCCCATCACCACCACCCTGTAGCCTCTAAATCTTTCTATAATCTGTTTATCTATTTGTTCTTCTACCTCACACTCAATGTTGGGAGGGGCCTGTAATACAGCCCCAACAATGTAACTGCGCCCTTCTTACTTCTCAGCTCCACCCATAATGCCTCACTACTCAAGAGCTCCATAGTGTCCTCCTTTAGCACAGCCGTGATATCATCCCTGACCAGCAATGCGACGCCACCACCCCCGCCACCCCCCCCACCCCACTCCACCCTTTTACTTCCATCCCTATTCTGTCTGAAGCGTCTATATCCTGGAACATTTCGTTGCCAATTATGCCTTTCCTTCAACCAAGTCTCTGTGATGGCAATAACGTCATACTCCCAGGCACCAATCCAAGCCCTAAGTTTGTCAGGGGCGGTACGGTGGCTCAGTGGTTAGCACTGCTGCCTCACAGCGCCAGAGACCTAAGTTTGATTCCTGCCTCAGGCGACTGTCTGTGTGGAGTTTGCACATTCTCCCCGTGTCTGCGTGGGTTTCCTCCGGGTGCTCCGATTTCCTCCCACAGTCCAAAGATGTGCAGGTGAATTGGCCATGCTAAATTGCCCGTAGTGTTAGGTGCATTAGTCAGGGGTAAATATAGGGTGGGGGAATGGGTCTGGTGGGTTACTCTTCAGAGGGTCGGTGTGGACATGTTGGGCTGAAGGGCCTGTTTCCATACTGTAGGGAATCTAATCTAATATGAATACACTATACTCCTTGCATTAAAGTATATGAACTTCAGACCACCAGTTCCTTTGCATTCATCTGCCCTCTGCCTACTCTTCCCCTTGGTAATGCTAACTTCATAATCCTTACAGTCTCTAGTTTCCACCTCACTGTCTACTAGACTTCTCTTCTGGTTCCCAGCCCCCTGCCACATTAGTTTAAACCATCTCCAAAAACAGTAGCAAAACCTCCCCCATATGGGGAGTTCACATTTGGAAGAAAATGGGCTTATCAGCGATAGGTGACATGGTTTGTGCAAGGATGGTCTCATCGTACAACTTAATAGAATTGTTTGAGGAGGTGACAAAGTTGATTGATGAGGGAAGGCTGTAGGTGTCATATACATGGACTTCAGTAAGGTGTTTGTCAAGGTTCCCCATGGTAGGCTGATGGAGAAGGTGAAGTCACATGGGGTCCAAGGTGTACTAGTTAGATGGATAGGGAACTGGCTGGGCAACAGGAGACAGAGAGTAGTAGTGGAAGGGAGTGTCTCAAAATGGAGACCTGTCACCAGTGGCATCCCACAAGGATCTATGCTGGGATCACTGTTGTTTGTGATATACGTAAATGATTTGGAGGAAGGTGTAGGTGGTCTAATTAGCAAGTTTGCAGATGACACTAAGATTGGTGGCGTAGCGGATAGTGAAGGGGACTGTCAGAGAATGCAGAAGAATAGAGATAGATTAGAGACTTGGACGGAGAAATGGCAGATAGAGGTCAATCCGGGCAAATGCAAGGTGATGCATTTTGGAAGATCCAATTCTAGAGTGAACTATACAGAAAATGGGAAAGCCCTGGGGAAAATGGATGTACAGGGAGATCGGGATGTTCAGGTCCATTGTTCGCTGAAGGTGACAATGCGGGTCAGTAGAGTGGTCAAGAAGGCATATAGCGTGCTTTCCATCATCGGACGGGGTATTGAGTCGAAGAGTTGGCAGGTCATGTTACAGTTGTATAAGACTTTGGTTTGGCCACATTTGGAATGCTGTGTACAGTTCTGGTCGCCACATTACCAAAAGGATGTGGATGCTTTGGAGAGGGTGCAGAGGAGGTTCACCAGCAAGTTGCCTGGTATGGAGGGTGCTAGCTATGAAGAAAGGTTGAGTAGATGAGGATTATTTTCATTAGAAAGACAGAAGTTTATGAGGACTTGATTGAGGTCTACAAAATCATGAGAAGTATAGACAGGGTGGATAGCAAGAAGCGTTTTCCCAGAGTGGGGGACTCAAGTACTAGGGGTCACAAGTTCAAAGTGAGAGGGGAAAGGTTTAGGGGAGATTTTTGTGGAAAGTTATTTGCGCAGAGGGTGATGGGTACCTGGAACATGTTGCCGGAGGAGGTAATAGGGGCAGGAAAAATAGCATCATTTCAGATGTATCCAGACAGATACATGAATGGGCAGGGAGCAGATAGATACAGACCCCTTAGAAAATAGGCGACAGGTTTGGATAGAGAATCTGGATTGACGCAGGCTCGGAGGGCCAAAGGGCCTGTTCCTGTGCTGTAATTTTGCTTGTTCTTTGTTCTATAGAGGAGATAAAAGTATATCTACGGATGTTAGTCAGAATCATTTACAGAAAGAATTTAATAACATCAACAGAAGAGACATGAAAATGTGGTTATATGAAATTGCCAGCATGTATTTGAGTAGGTGGGAGGAAACACAGTAGGGAGGAAGGAGAATTGTTTTTGACAAACTTTATTTATGACTGACTTAGAAGAAGGAACAGTGAGACACATCAGTCAGTTCTTCGATGATACCAAGTTAGGTAGTAGACAATAGTAAGAAAGTTATTAAATTACGTCAACGAGTTTACAAAATTGTGATAGATATGGGAAGTGTGAGACTATCCATTTCACACCAGATATAGAGTCATAGAGTCATAGAGATGTACAGCATGGAAACAGACCCTTTGGTCCAACCCGTCCATGCCGACCAGATATCCCAACCCAATCTAGTCCCACCTGCCAGCACCCGGCCCATATCCCTCCAAACCTTCCTATTCATATACCCATCCAAATGCCTCTTAAATGTTGCAATTGTAATAGGAAAGGTTCAGAGAGTCTGGACCAAATACTGGCAGGTGGGACTAGTTTAGTTTCAGAACACAGTCAGCATGGACTAGTTGGATTTAATGGTCTGTTTCTGTGCTGTATG